>NC_091569.1:37833299-37840799 GCF_042767895.1 Penaeus vannamei | reverse complement strand
TTTATCTATTTATTTATTTATTTTGTGTGATTCGTTTGTTTTATCGGCTCTGAGTTCGAGGTTTCGGGTGTTTTTTAATATTTGGCAGTTCTGTTTTTTTGCGTTTTTTTAAAATTCTATTATCTAGATTCGGTGTTTTTAATATTTGGCATTTCTATTTTATGCATTTATTCATTTATTTTTTGGTGATTCGTTTGTTTTATCGGCTTTTTAAAAAAATATTTGGCAGTTCTATTTCATATTTTTTATTTATTTATTTATTTATTTATTTATTTATTTATCTATTTATTTGCTTATTTATTCGCGATTCGTTTGTTTTTATCGGCTGTGAGGGCTTCGCTGGTTTATTTCACAACGTATTCGTAACGTTTTGATGTCAGTTTTAATCAGTTTTAATCAGTTTTAATCAGTTTTAATCAGTTTTAATCAGTTTTAATCAGTTTTAATCAGTTTTAATCAGTTTTAATCAGTTTTAATCAGTTTTAATCAGCTTTAATCAGTTTTAATCAGTTTTAATCAGTTTTAATCAGTTTTAATCAGTTTTAATCAGTTTTAATCAGTTTTAATCAGTTTTAATCAGCTTTAATCAGTTTTAATCAGTTTTAATCAGTTTTAATCAGTTTTAATCAGTTTTAATCAGTTTTAAGCAGGTTTAATCAGTTTTAATCAGTTTTAATCAGTTTTAATCAGTTTTAATCAGTTTTAATCAGTTTTTAATCATTTTAATCAGTTTTAATCAGTTTTTAATCATTTTAATCAGTTTTAATCAGTTTTAATCAGTTTTTAATCATTTTAATCAGTTTTAATCAGTTTTAATCAGTTTTTAATCATTTTAATCAGTTTTAATCAGTTTTAATCAGTTTTTAATCATTTTAATCAGTTTTAATCAGTTTTAATCAGTTTTAATCAGTTTTAATCAGTTTTTAATCATTTTAATCAGTTTTAATCAGTTTTAATCAGTTTTTAATCATTTTAATCAGTTTTAATCAGTTTTAATCAGTTTTTAATCATTTTAATCAGTTTTAATCAGTTTTAATCAGTTTTTAATCATTTTAATCAGTTTTAATCAGTTTTAATCAGTTTTAATCAGTTTTAATCAGTTTTTAATCATTTTAATCAGTTTTAATCAGTTTTAATCAGTTTTTAATCATTTTAATCAGTTTTAATCAGTTTTAATCAGTTTTTAATCATTTTAATCAGTTTTAATCAGTTTTAATCAGTTTTTAATCATTTTAATCAGTTTTAATCAGTTTTAATCAGTTTTTAATCATTTTAATCAGTTTTAATCAGTTTTAATCAGTTTTAATCAGTTTTAATCAGTTTTTAATCATTTTAATCAGTTTTAATCAGTTTTAATCAGTTTTTAATCATTTTAATCAGTTTTAATCAGTTTTAATCAGTTTTTAATCATTTTAATCAGTTTTAATCAGTTTTAATCAGTTTTTAATCATTTTAATCAGTTTTAATCAGTTTTAATCAGTTTTTAATCATTTTAATCAGTTTTAATCAGTTTTAATCAGTTTTTAATCATTTTAATCAGTTTTAATCAGTTTTAATCAGTTTTTAATCATTTTAATCAGTTTTAATCAGTTTTAATCAGTTTTTAATCATTTTAATCAGTTTTAATCAGTTTTAATCAGTTTTTAATCATTTTAATCAGTTTTAATCAGTTTTAATCAGTTTTAATCAGTTTTAATCAGTTTTAATCAGCTTTAATCAGTTTTAATCAGTTTTAATCAGTTTTAATCAGTTTTAATCAGTTTTAATCAGCTTTAATCAGTTTTAATCAGTTTTAATCAGTTTTTAATCATTTTAATCAGTTTTAATCAGTTTTAATCAGTTTTAATCAGTTTTAATCAGTTTTTAATCATTTTAATCAGTTTTAATAAGTTTTAATCAGTTTTTAATCATTTTAATCAGTTTTAATCAGTTTTAATCAGTTTTAATCAGTTTTAATCAGTTTTTAATCATTTTAATCAGTTTTAATCAGTTTTAATCAGTTTTAATCAGTTTTTAATCATTTTAATCAGTTTTAATCAGTTTTAATCAGTTTTTAATCATTTTAATCAGTTTTAATCAGTTTTAATCAGTTTTAATCAGTTTTTAATCATTTTAATCAGTTTTAATCAGTTTTAATCAGTTTTTAATCATTTTAATCAGTTTTAATCAGTTTTAATCAGTTTTAATCAGTTTTAATCAGTTTTTAATCATTTTAATCAGTTTTAATCAGTTTTAATCAGTTTTAATCAGTTTTTAATCATTTTAATCAGTTTTAATCAGTTTTAATCAGTTTTTAATCATTTTAATCAGTTTTAATCAGTTTTAATCAGTTTTAATCAGTTTTAATCAGTTTTTAATCATTTTAATCAGTTTTAATCAGTTTTAATCAGTTTTAATCAGTTTTTAATCATTTTAATCAGTTTTAATCAGTTTTAATCAGTTTTTAATCATTTTAATCAGTTTTAATCAGTTTTAATCAGTTTTAATCAGTTTTAATCAGTTTTTAATCATTTTAATCAGTTTTAATCAGTTTTAATCAGTTTTAATCAGTTTTTAATCATTTTAATCAGTTTTAATCAGTTTTAATCAGTTTTTAATCATTTTAATCAGTTTTAATCAGTTTTAATCAGTTTTAATCAGTTTTAATCAGTTTTTAATCATTTTAATCAGTTTTAATCAGTTTTAATCAGTTTTAATCAGTTTTTAATCATTTTAATCAGTTTTAATCAGTTTTAATCAGTTTTTAATCATTTTAATCAGTTTTAATCAGTTTTAATCAGTTTTAATCAGTTTTAATCAGTTTTAATCAGCTTTAATCAGTTTTAATCAGTTTTAATCAGTTTTAATCAGTTTTAATCAGTTTTAATCAGCTTTAATCAGTTTTAATCAGTTTTAATCAGTTTTTAATCATTTTAATCAGTTTTAATCAGTTTTAATCAGTTTTAATCAGTTTTAATCAGTTTTTAATCATTTTAATCAGTTTTAATCAGTTTTAATCAGTTTTTAATCATTTTAATCAGTTTTAATCAGTTTTAATCAGTTTTAATCAGTTTTAATCAGTTTTAATCAGTTTTAATCAGTTTTAATCAGTTTTAATCAGTTTTTAATCATTTTAATCAGTTTTAATCAGTTTTAATCAGTTTTAATCAGTTTTAATCAGTTTTAATCAGTTTTAATCAGTTTTAATCAGTTTTAATCAGTTTTAATCAGTTTTAATCAGTTTTAATCAGTTTTAATCAGTTTTAATCAGTTTTAATCAGTTTTAATCAGTTTTAATCAGTTTTA
Organism: Penaeus vannamei; assembly: GCF_042767895.1. Taxonomy (NCBI): domain Eukaryota; kingdom Metazoa; phylum Arthropoda; class Malacostraca; order Decapoda; family Penaeidae; genus Penaeus; species Penaeus vannamei. The sequence goes on along the minus strand of NC_091569.1, from coordinate 37,837,514 downwards.
ATCAGTTTTAATCAGTTTTAATCAGTTTTAATCAGTTTTAATCAGTTTTAATCAGTTTTTAATCATTTTAATCAGTTTTAATCAGTTTTAATCAGTTTTAATCAGTTTTAATCAGTTTTAATCAGTTTTAATCAGTTTTAATCAGTTTTAATCAGTTTTAATCAGTTTTAATCAGGTTTAATCAGTTTTAATCAGTTTTAATCAGGTTTAATCAGGTTTAATCAGTTTTAATCAGTTTTAATCAGTTTTAATCAGTTTTAATCAGTTTTAATCAGTTTTAATCAGGTTTAATCAGTTTTAATCAGTTTTAATCAGGTTTAATCAGTTTTAATCAGTTTTAATCAGGTTTAATCAGGTTTAATCAGTTTTAATCAGTTTTAATCAGGGTTGTGTGATTGAGAGGAATTCGGGCGAATATAATGATATCAATATGTTAGTCCTTGTGTTCGTAATTTTTTCTTTTAACAATGTCCAAGCTATGATTACCCAATGATAATGATGATAATGATTATATTGATAATGAAGATGAGAAAGATGGTAATGATAATGATAATGATAATAATGATAATAATGATAATGATAATAATAAAAAAATAATAATAATGATAATAATAAATATTATTATTATTATAATTATGATAGTGAAGATACGAATGATAATGATAATATTAATAATAATGATAATAATAATAATAATAATAATAACAATAATATTAATAATAATAAGAATGGTAACAATAACAATAACAATAACAATAACAATAACAATAACAATAACTAATAATAATAATAATAATAATAATAATAATAATAATAATATTATTAATGTTAATATTCATACTACTACTAATAATGATTATAATAATAAAAAGAATGATCATAGCAATAATGACAATGATTATAATAACGATAATGATAATAACAATGATAATAGTAATGAAAATTATAATAATAATGCTAATAATAACAATAATAATAACAACAAAATAAGACAATAATAGCAACACATAATAATAATAATAATAATAATAATGATAATAATAATAATAATAATAATAATAATGATAATAATAATAATAATAATAATAATAATAATAATAATAATAATAATAATAATAATAATAATAATAACAATAATAATAACAACAACAATAATAACAATATAGCAACGACAATAACAACAACAATAATAACAATATAGCAACGACAATAACAACACTAAAACTAATAATAATAATAAAAAACCTAATAACAACAATAATGATAAAAAAATCCACAGACCAACGAAAAACGACCCCCATTCCTTCCCTTTCTCAGAAAACCGAATCAAAAATCCTTCGGCAAATCGACGACCTCAAACGAATCGACCGGATGTTGTATTTCCCTTTCGAATATTTCTACGAATTAATGGACGATGACGTAAGGGGCGGGGATTGCGTCATCATCACGACCGTCGTGTCAGCTGATCTCCTGTTCGGCGAGTTCTTCACAAATACGGGTGGTGTTTTCGTGTGTGGTTGTGTGGTGGTTGTGGTGGAGATGTAGGAGCGCGTTGTTTAAAGGCGGTGTTGAAGCATTACTGACACACATACATACATACACACACAGACACGCACACACACACACACACACACACACACAGAGAGAGAGAGAGAGAGAGAGAGAGAGAGAGAGAGAGAGAGAGAGAGAGACCTACACCCACACCCACACACATATTTGCGCGCGCGTGTGTGTGTGTATGCATGTATGTATGCATGTATGTATGCATACACCAGGCCCAAAATTTCTCTTCATCACGAATATATTCTTAAGCAGCGTCAACAACAACCCCAGGACCTTAACATCCAGACCTAAAAACTTGACGAAGGTAAAGCCTAAGGAAAAGACAAATCCCGTGTGCGGGTTTTTGTGGCCAAAGGGAGTTGGGATTTGCGGGACATCTCGTTGGAAATGTCAGCTGGTCGGGCTCGGTTTACTATATGTATGCACACACAATAAACACACGCACACACGGACATACGCACGCACGCACAAGCACGCACGCACGCATGCACGCAGGCACGTACACGCAGGCACGGACATACGCACACACGCACGCACGCACGCACATACACACACACACACACACACACACACACACACACACACACACACACACACACACGTTTGTAAATATATACCTATATATATATATATATATATATATATGTGTGTGTGTGTGTGTGTGTGTGTGTGTGTGTGTGTGTGTGTGTGTGTGTGTGTCTGTGTATATACATATATATATATATTATATATATATATATATATATATATATATATATATATATATATATATATGCCAAAGCAATGACCCCGGCAAGGTCATGAATTTCCTCTTTTTCTCAGGTCAGTGTGACTTCTACAAAGCCAGGGAGGAGTTCTTGCCAATTGACCTCGGGATGTTGGTTCAGAAGGATATGCCTCTGGTTGGTGCCATCAACAGCAGGTAAAGGATGGGGAGAGGGGGAAGGAGAGGGGGAGAAGGAGGGATGGAGGGAGAGGGTGAGAAGGAGGGATGGAGGGAGAGGGAGGGATGGAGGGAGAGGGGGAGAAGGAGGGAGAGGGAAGAAGAGGGATGGAGAGGGAGGGAGAGGAAGAGAGAGAGGGAAGGAGAGGGGGGATAGAGAGGGAAGGAGAGGGTGAGGTGGAGAAGGAGAGGGTGAGGTGGAGAAGGAGAGGGTGAGGTGGAGAAGGAGAGGGTGAGGTGGAGAAGGAGAGGGATGGAGAGGCAGAGGAAAAGAGGAGGGAGAGGGAGAGAAAGAGAGGGAGAAAGAGAGAGAGAGAGAGAGAGAGAGAGAGAGAGATACCATATAATCAAGCAAACAAACACATGAACACACACACACACATACACAAACAATAACGCACCACAACCACATAACACAAAAAATACAAACCCATCACCAACAACACTAACAGAATAACAGCTCTTTACCTCCCCCTTAACAATCCCTCTTACGTAATAACCCCCCCCCCTCCCCCCCAGGGTGCACAGGATAGTGGAGACGGGGCTGTACGATCGTTGGGTGTCCGATGCCATTGTTAACTCCACCGCCTGTACCGCTGTACCTTCTGTTATTACGGTACAGGAACCTCTGAGCGTCAACAGTGTGTGGGTAAGATGCTGGTTTTTGGAGTTTTGTGTGTGGTTATTTTGTTTTTGTTTTTTTCTGTTTTTATGTATGTGGAGGGGTTGGATTTTTGGTTTGGTTTTATTTCGGTTTTTGTGTGTGTTGAGTTTATTTTTTTTCTTTGTTATTTTTTGTTTTGTTTTTTTTCCGTTTTTATGTATGTGTAGGGGGTTGGATTTTTGTTTTTTGTTTTATTTCGTTTTTTGTTTGTTTGTCGATTTTTTTGTCGTTTTTTATTTAGTTTTTTTTTGTGTGTGTTTGTTGAGTTTATTTTTTTTTTGTTAATTTCGTTTATTTTGTTTTTTTTGTTTAATTTATTTAATTTTTTATTTCGTTTTTCGTGTGTTTGTTGAATTTATTTTTTGCAATTATGATTTGTTGAAATTATATTTCTTTTTGTTGATTTTTTTTTATATATGTAGTTGATTGATTTTTTAAAAATTGTATTTCCGTTTTTTATGTATGTGTAATTGGATGAATTTAATTTTCTTTTTTTGTTTCCGTTTTTTTTTGTATGTGTAGTTCGTTGAATTACTTTTCTCTTTAGTTTATTTCCGTTTTTTTATGTATTTGATTGAACTATTTTTTTCTCTTTTGTTTCTTTCCGTTTTTTGTATGTATTTGATTGAATAATTTTTTTTTCCTTTGTCTATTTCCGTTTTTGTATGTGTAGTTGGTTGATTTCTTATATTTATTCCCTTTTTGTTTGTTTGGTTCAATTCCTTTTTCTCTTTTGTTTCCTTCCGTTTTTTGTTTCTGTAGATTTATTAAAATAAATTTTTCTCTTTGGCTAATTTCCTTTTTTGTGTATGCATTTGGTTAAATTATTATTATTATTTTTTTAATTTCCGCTTTTGTATATTTATTAAGTTATATTACTCTTCTGTTTATCTTTATTTCTTTGTATGTTTACTTGTTTGATTTTTTTTACTTATTTTCGTTTTTTTTAATATTTGTGTGGATTAATTTTTTTCTTTTGTTTATTCTGTTTTGTATATATATTATCTAGTTTTATTTTTTCTCTTCTGTTTTAGATGTTTATATT
>NC_091569.1:37812503-37817799 GCF_042767895.1 Penaeus vannamei | reverse complement strand
GGGCCCTCTCACGGACGGACGTTTGAAGCGCTCATGTACGTGCACACTCACGGACGGACGTTTGAAGCGCTCATGTACGTGCACACTCACGGACGGACGTTTGAAGCGCTCATGTACGTGCACACTCACGGACGGACGTTTGAAGCGCTCATGTACGTGCACACTCACGGACGGACGTTTGAAGCGCTCATGTAGCCACGTGCTTACACTCACGAGACGGACGTTTGAAAGAGCAGATCATGCCGTATGCTGCACTCACGGACGGACGTTTGAAGCGCTCATGTACGTGCACACTCATGTACGTGCTCTCTCACGGACGGACGTTTGAAGCGCTCATGTACGTGCACACTCACGTACGTACACTTTCACGGACGGATGCTTCTGTACGTGCGGGTATTTAGGTTAGGGAAGACGGGTAGGTGATGACAGAGTGATGACGAATGATTAATAGATGTATGTAGATAGATAGATTATAGAGATAGATTATAGAGGTCGGATAAGACAAAGAGACCCAAGATAACAGAGGATAAAAGGAACAGCAACGGAAAGCCGATATCAGGATTCGATATCCTGCAGAATGATACGTACACAAACACGAACAGGCCATGCACACATAGACACACACGCACATACGGATGGATGGACACAACATACACACACACATACACATACACACTCACACACATACACACACGTGCACACACATACACACACACGCGCACACACACACATACACACACACCGCACACACTGTGATCATATACCACTTACACCCACATACACACATCACACACATACACACACGCGCATACACACACGCGCATACACACACACACACACACACACACACACACACACACACACACACACACACATACAGACACGCACACACACACAGAGTGGGGAAAGTGGGGTATTCCGCCATGGAAATCGCCCGTTACTTGGAAACGATAAAATATAATTCCCTACGTTTTTGTTTTCTGCTTTTTTTCCCCCTTAAATACACGGTTGGCTTCCTCCGCCATTTGTTTTTCCGAGACATTCCACGCACGTCCGAATGGAAAGTCTTCTCCTTGCGTATTCCTAATGCAAATTACAAGTGCATGATTGCCTATTTTCACCCGAGGAATCGTAATGGGAGTTCCCCGAGGGTGAGGCCTGGACCGAGGGGAATCAACCGCAGAACAAAAAGGGAAAACGGGCGTCGTTACTCCACCGAGGGGAATGTAATGGCTGCTCTCGGCGTTGCAGAGAACTTGCTCTTTGGAAATGATTTGGGCTCTGGAATCGGCCTCTCTCGGTCGCTTTCTCTTCTCTTTCTCTCTGTCTCTCTCTTTCTATTTTTTCGCTCTAGATATACGTGAATAAATAAATGTATACACACACACTCATATATATATGTGCACATCCATTTTTCTCCCTTCCATTCACAATAATTTCTTGCCTTCATCTCTAGTATTTTCTTTACTCTTTCCTCCCTCTCCCTCTCCTTCCCTCCCTCCCCCTCTCCTTCCCCCCTCTCCCTCTCCTTCCCTCTCTCCCTCCCCTCCCTACGCTTACATCCCTCTCCCTCTCCCTTTCCCTCATACCTCTCCTTCTCCCACATACCTACTCCCTCTCCCTCTCTCTCTCTTCTCGCCTGCGCCTCTCTTCCTCCCTCTTCCCCCCTCTCCCTCTCCCTATCTGTACCCTCCTTTTTATCTCTAACTTTTTCCCTCATCCCTCTCCTTCTCCTCCTTCCCTTTCCATCTCCCTTCCCTCTCTCTCTTTCCCTCTCCTTCCCTCCCTCTCTCTCTTCCCTCTCTCTCTCTCTCTCTCTCTCTCTCTCTCTCTCTCTCTCTCTCTCTCTCTCTCTCTCTCTCCCTCTCTCTCTCTCTCTCCCTCTCTCTCTCCCTCTCTCTCTCTCTCTCTCCCTCCTCCTCTCTCTGCTCTCTCTCCCCCCCCCTCTTCCTCTCCTTTCCTTTTTTCTCTTCCCTCATTTCCCTCTTCCCTCTTCCTCTTCCCTCTCTCCCCCTCCCTCTCCCTCTCCCTCTCCTCCTCTCCCTCTCCCCCTCTCCCACCTCCCCCCTCTCCCCCCTTCCCTCTCCCCTCTCCCTCTTCCTCTACTCAACACCTCCATCCCTCTTCCCTCCCTCCCTCTCCCTTCTCCCTCATCCTTCTCATTGCCTCTCCCTCTATCCCTTCTCCACCTCATCCTTCTGCCTTCCCTCATATCTCTTCTCTCCCTTTCCCTTCCCCTCATCCTTCTCTCTGTCCCCTCTCCTCTCCCTCCCCCTCTACTCCCCCTCCCTCTCCCTCTCTCTCTCTCTCCTTCCCTCTCTCCCTCTCTTTCCTTCTCCCTCTCGCTCCTCTCTCCATCACCCGCACCATGCAGTCGTCCTATCCCTCAGGCTTAACGACAGACCATTTCCAGGAGAATATCAACAATCTGCAGGAAGAAAAATATTCACTCAGCCTAAAAGCCTCAAAAACGACAAGATGAGATTACCTGGCGTCGCTTCCGGTGGCGGAATTTCCCCCCGAAAAGTAATTTATTATAAGATACGACTCGTGTAAGAATTCGCGACACTTGCTGACGTGTTATTTTTTCTAGGTCTCTCTCTCTCCTCTCTCTCATCTTTCATGTTTGTTTGTTTTTTTCCTTTTCTTTTGTAGCTATTTGTTTCCTAAATTCATTTGTCTTATTTACTTTTTTTTTCTTTTTTTGTGTGGACTGGATATTATTACTTTCAAGTTCGTCCAAAGATTATTATTTTTTTAGGCTCGTCATCCACCAGCTGACGATCTTTCTCGGCCTTTCCTTTTGTCTTTCAATTTCGTGTTTCTTGTTTCCTCTTCCTCTCTTTTTTCTCTCTTTCTTCTAAATTAATTTTATATAATGTGGGTTGAAAAGGATGACTGGTTATGATTAATATCAAGATTGTCTAATGATTATTAATTAAGTTCGTTGATCACATGTTGTGCGTGTTATCCGTGCTACATTTTTTTTTTACATAATAGCGATAATTTTTAACTTTATGGTTTATTCTTTTTCTTTTTCTTCTTCATTTCCTTCTCCTTTTTTTCTAAATCTTCTCCTTCATCTTCATCTTCGCCTTCATCCTTACCTTCATCTTAATTTTCTACTTCTACTTCTTCCTTTCCTCCTCCTCCTTTCTCTCCTCCTCCTCCTCCTTTCTCTCCTCCTCCTCCTTCTTTCTCTCCTCCTCCTCCTTCTTTCTCTCCTCCTCCTCCTCCTCCCCTCCTCCTCTCTCTCCTCCTCTCTCTCCCTCTCTCTCTCTCTCTCTCTCTCTCTCTCTCTCTCTCTCTCTCTCTCTCTCTCTCTCTCTCTCTCTCTCTCTCCTCCCTCCTCCTCTCTCTCTCTCCTCCCTCCCTCTCTCTCTCTCTCTCTCTCTCTCTCTCTCTCTCTCTCTCTCTCTCTCTCTCTCTCTCTCTCCTCCTCCTCCTCCTCCTCTCCTCCTCCTCCTCCTCTCCCTCCCTCTCTCTCCTCCTCCCTCTCCCTCTCTCTCCCTCCCTCTCTCTCCTCCTCCTCCTTCCTCCTCCTTTCTCCTCCTCCTCCTCCTTCTTTCTCTCCTCCTCCTCCTTCTTTCTCTCCTCCTCCTCCTCCTCCCTCCTCCTCCTCCTCCTCCTCCTCCTCCTCCCTCCTCCCATGCTTTGCCTCCCCTAACCCCAGCTCAAACCACCCACCAACCCAGCCCCATCCCCCTTCTCCTCCTTCCCTTATCTCTGCCTCCCTCTGCTCTCTCCTCTCCCCCGCGCACCGACCACTTTACTCCTCCTCCTCCTTCTTTCTCTCCCGCGGAAGTGTGTCACAGCATGTCTCCGACGCCCGGTAAACTCGCTTTGCAAAGTGTGCGAGGAAACTAGGCAGCTGAAATAATTACGAGTCGGCCTTGCTAGAGTGCTCAATGCTCTTCTATAAAGGGCGGACCAGTAGGCTCTAACGGCAGGTTGTTGCACGCCAGCTGTCACACGCGCGGGTCCGGCCGGCCTGTCTGCCTGTCTGTCTGCCTCCCCGCCTTCCTGCTATACTTACCTGTCTGCCTATCTTCATGCTCCACTTACCTATCTATCTGCGTTCTTGCTATACTTACCTATCTGCCTTCCTGCTATACTTACCTGTCTGTCTTACTGCCATACTTACCTGTCTATTTGCGTTCTTGCTATACTTACCTATCTACCTGCCTTCCCGCCATACTTACCTGTCTGCCTACCTTCCTGCTATACTTACCTATCTATCTGCGTTCTTGCTATACTTACCTGTCTGCCTACAACAACTTCCCTGCTACTTACACTTACCTATCTACCGCCTTCTCTGCTATTATCTTGCACCTATGCCGCAACCTACACCTGCCTGTTGAAAAGCTTGCCAACAGCCTCTAATTGCATTTCCTCACTTCTTGTTTATCACCCCACCTACTTCCCTGTCTTTGCACCTACTTACCTATCTGCTTACCTATCTGCTTACCTAGTGATCTATCTGCCTGTCAGCCTACGTCCCTACCTACCACCCTCCCTGACAGTCTGCCTCCATACTTACCTACCTGTCAGCTTTACCTACTTACCTATCAACCTGTCAGCATTCCCTACCTACCTATCAAACTGTCAGCTTACCTACCCATCTACCTACCTACCTACCTAATTCCCTCCGCATGTTTATTCCGAACACAATCCTTACCTTAAAACCGAAAAGCCAAGAATCCGTTTTCATGTCACTATAAAAATCGTTGTTTTCATCCACATTAGCATGTTGATGATTTATCTTTTACTTTTCAACTTGGAAACGATAAAATATTATTCTTTACGTTGATTCTCTTCTTTTTTCTTCTTTTCCTTTTCCTTCTCACTCTATTATCTCCTTCTACCCTTCTTCTTTTTTAACTCTCTCACTATTCTTCTCCTTCCTGTTATCTCCTCTCTTATCTTCTCCTTCATAAGCCGTCTTCAAATATCTCCTCCTTCCTCACTTTATCTATTATCTCCTCCTATATACTTTTTTGCCCTTCTATTTGTCTCCTCCTTTTTTCCTTTTCCCCTTCTATATATTCCTCCTCCTATTCTATTCTATTATCTCCTTCTCAACTTCTATTATCATCTTCTCCTCACTTCCCCTATTTATATTATATTCTCTCCATCCTTCTTCTATTCTCCTTCTTATTCTCCTTCTTCCCCTTCTTCTATTCTCTCATCCTTCTTCTCCTTCCCCTTCTTCTATTATCTCCTTCTCCTTCTTCCGCTTCTTCTATTCTCTCCTCCTTCTTCTCCTTCCCCTTCTTCAATTATCTCCTCCTTCTCC
>NC_091569.1:37785003-37805003 GCF_042767895.1 Penaeus vannamei | reverse complement strand
ATTACCGATTCCCGATCTCTCCTCCTCCTCCCCTTCAATTCCTAATTCCTCTTAACTTCCAATTCCCGATCCCTCTTCCTCCTCTTCAATTCCTAATTCCTCTTCACCACCAATTTCCGATTCCTCCTCCTCACTACCGATTCCCGATTCCTCTTCCTCCTCTTCAATTCCTAATTCCTCTTCACTTCCAATTCCTAATTCCTCGCCTTCAATTCCCGATTCCTCTTCACCACCAATTCCCGATTCCTCCTCCTCACTACCGACTCCCGATTCCTCCTCCTCCCCTTCACTTCCAATTCCCGATTCCTCTTCCCTTCCAATTCCCGAATCCTCCTCTTCAATTCCTAATTCCTCCTCCCCTTCAATTCACGATTCCTCCTCCTCCCTTCCAATTCCCGATTCCTCCTCCTCCCCTTCAATTTCCTAAATTCACTCTTCCTTCCAATTTCAAATTCCTCTTCCCTTCCAATTCCCGATTCCTCTTCACTTCCAATTCCCGATTCCTCCTCCTCCCCTTCACTTCCTAATTCCTCTTCACTTCCAATTCCCGATTCCTCCTCCTCACTACCGATTCCCGATTCCTCCTCCTCCTCCCTTCCAATTCCCGATTCCTCCTCCTCCCTACCGATTCCCGACCCCCCCCTCCTCGCAACACATGTGCGCAGAGAGGGGGTGGGGATGGGGATGGGGGGGGGCGTTCACCACAACAGTTACCCCGCGCGACCACCGGAACATTCTAGACGCCAGCAGTCAGTGTACGAATGGGCCAGATCGGTGAAAGGTCGGACTTATGTAAGTACTTTTATAAGTCTTATGTAAGTACTTTAATTAACCTTTTGTAAGTACTTTTATTGACTTTATATACCTTATGTAAGGACTTTTATTGACCTTATAAACCTTATGTAAGTACTTTCATTGACCTCATGTAAGTACTTTTATTGACCTTATGCCAGTTCTTTTATTGACCTTATGTAGGTACTGATATATACATTATGTAAGTACTGATATAGACCCTATGTAAGTACTTTTTATTGACCTTATGTAGGTACTATTAAAGACTTTGCGTAAGTACTTTTACTGACCTTCAGTAAGTACTGATACAGACCTTCTGTAAGTACTTTTATTGACCTTACATAAGTACTGCTATAAATCTCATGTAAGTCCTTTCATTAATAAATCCCTTACATACACCCCCCTCCTTATACTTACACAGACCTCACGTAAGTCCTTTTATTGACCTTAAATCGCCCCTTACCCAATCGCCGTCAGCCACAAGCACTTTCGTAATGTTATGTCAGCTGTGGTTATGCAAATTACTTAGAATATAAAAATATAACATAATATAATAAAAAAATATAAAATATATGTTTATAATAATATATAAAATAATATAATATATAAATTTTATAATAATATATAAAAATATATAAAATAAAATATTATATAAATTTTATAATAATATATAAAAAATATAAAAATATAAAAATATAACATATAAATAAAATATAAAACATAATAAAAAAATAAAAAATATATTTTTATAATAATATATAAAATAATATAATATATAAATTTTATAATAATATATAAAAAAAATATAAAAATGTCCCTTCTGTTATGCAAATTACTTAGAATATAAAAATATAACATATAAATAAAATATAAAATATAATAAAAAAATACAAAATATATTTTTATAATAATATATAAAATAATATAATATATAAATTTTATAATAATATATAAAAAATATAAAAATGTCCCTTCTGTTATGCAAATTACTTAGAATATAAAAATATAACATATAAATAAAATATAAAATATAATAAAAAATATAAAATGTATTTTTATAATAATATATAAAATAATATAATAAGTACATTTTATAATAATATATAAAAAAATATAAAAATGTCCCTTCTGTTATGCAAATTACTTAGAATACAAAAATATAACATATAAATAAAATATAAAATATATTTTTATAATAATATGTAAAATAATATAATATATAAATTTTATAATAATATATTAAAAAATATAAAATTGTCCCTTCTGTTATGCAAATTACTTAGAATATAAAAATATAACATATAAATAAAACATTAAATATAATAAAAAATATATAAAATATATTTTTATAATAATATATAAAATAATATAATATACAAATTTTATAATAATATAAAAAAAATATAAAAATGTCCCTTCTGTTATGCAAGTTACTTAGAATATAAAAATATAACATATAAATAAAATATAAAATATAATAAAAAAAAACAAATTATATTTTTATAATAATATATAAAATGATATAATATATAAATTTTATAATAATATATAAAAAATATAAAAATGTCCCTTCTGTTATGCAAATTAGAATATAAAAATACAACATAAAAAATAAAAAATAATTACAAAAATATAAACTATAAATAAAACCCTTACATACACCCCCTCCTTACACTTACACAGACCTCACGTAAGTCCTTTTGTAATGTTATGTCAGCGGTAGTTATGCAAATTACTTAGAAGTACAAGAACTGCGCCAATGGAAGTCGTACGAGGTATCACGTGTAAAAAAAGATGAATGAATAAATAAAAGAAAGTGTAAAAAAAGATGTAATGAATAAATAAAAGAAGGAAAAGAATGAATAAATTTTAAAAATATAAAGAAGATACATACTTACATAGACAATTCAATAAACAAATAAATTACATGAATAAAACAAAACAAAAAAACAAACACATATAAATAGATAAAAAAAAATAAATTTAAAAAGCTAAAAACATATAAATATATAAAAAGGAAATGTAAAAAAAATAAAAATAAATAAAAAACAGTGCACAGATATCACGTGTCCTGGTCACGTGACAGGGACCCTCGACCTCGCATGCCGTCCACCGCAGCGTGACCTCGTCTCGGCCTCCTGCGCTTCGACCTTTAGAAATCGCCAATATATCAATAACCGGCATCTGTCAACGAACAACACATTCCAGAAAGTTCTAAATGCTCCGGCAACTTGCAGGTCTCGCGCAGCTGGGTATCAAAGGGAAGGAAAGGGAGAGAAGGGAAGAGAAGGAGAAAGGGAGAAGGACAAGGACCAAGGAGAAGCGAGAGGGAGGAGGAAGAGGAAGGGAAGGGGAGGGAGGAAGGAAGGAGGAAGAGGAGGAAGGAAGGAAAGGGAGAGGGAGGGGGAAGAAGAAAGGGAAGAGGGAAAGAGGAGAGGAGAGAGGAGGAGGAGAGCGAATTAGAGGGAAGGGGAAGGGAGGCGAAGAGGGGGAAGGAGAGGAGGAAGGGAGGAGGAAGGGGGAGGGAGGAGAGAGAGAGAGAGAGAGAGAGAGAGAGAGAGAGAGAGAGAGAGAGAGAGAGAGAGAGAGAGAAGAGAGAGAGACAGAGCCTGAGACAGAGACAGACAAAGACAGACAGAGACAGACAGACAAACAAACAGACAAACATACAAAAACACACAAAAAACAAACAAACACCCAAACCCCAACAAACCCTAACCAACAAGCACTTACCCACCACTCCCGCACCGGCCCGAGCGGGAGCGAGCGAGCGGGAGAGAGAGAGAGAGAGAGAGAGAGAGAGAGAGAGAGAGAGAGAGAGAGAGAGAGAGAGAGAGAGAGAGAGAGAGAGAGAGAGAGAGAGACAAGCGAAAGGACCCGCGAACGAGCGAACGAACGAGCGAACGAGCGAGCGGGCGAGAGAGACAAGCGAAAGGACCCGCCAACAGTTCCAAAGTGTAGTCCGCTGCGTGCGAGTCCGCGTGCGATCCGAAGGCTTGGACACACGATACCCTCCGTTGTGGATTATCCACTCCGCCGCTTCGGAAGGAAGAACCTCGCGACCTTGCAGCGGATATTCACGCCATCAGGATAACCGCGCGTCACAGTATCCAGAAGGACCATTATTACGCTGCATCGGAGAGAGGCAGAGAGAGGGAGAGAGGGTGAGAGGGAGGGGAAGAGGAGTGAAGAAATTGAGGTGAGGGGAAGGAAGGAGGGAGGATGGGGAGGGGAGGGAGGAGGGAGAGGAGGGAGGGTGGTGAAGAGGGAGGGAGGGGGGAAAGGAGAGAGGAGGGAAGGGGAGAGGGTAGAGAGGAGGAAGGAGGGAGGAGGGAGGGAGGGAGAGGAGGGTGGTGAGGAGGAGGGAGGGGTGGTGAGGAGGGAGGAAGGAGGGAGGGAGAGAGGGAGGGAGGGAAGAGAGAGGAAGAGGAGGGAGGAGAGAAGAGAGAGAAGAAGAAGAGAGAGGGTGAGAGAGGGAGACCCCGCGAACGAACGAACGAGCGAGCGAACGAGCGAGCGGGCGAGAGAGAGAAGCGAAAGGACCCGCCAACAGTTCCAAAGTGACGTCCGCTGCGTGCGAGTCCGCGGACGATCCGAAGGCTTGGACACACGATACCCTCCGTTGTGGATTATCCACTCCGCCGCTTCGGAAGGAAAAACCTCGCGACCTTGCAGCGGATATTCACGCCATCAGGATAACCGCGCGTCACAGTATCCAGAAGGACCATTATTACGCTGCATAGGGAAGAGAGAGAGGGGGAGGGAGAGGAAGGGAGGGTGGTGAGTGAGGAGGAAGGGAGGAGGATGGGGAGGGAGGAGGAGAGGGAGGGAGGGAGGGTGGTGAGGAGGGAGAGGGAGGAAGGGGGAGGGAGAGAAGGGAGGGAGAGAGAGAGAGAGGGGAGGGAGGGAGAGAGAGAGAGAGGGGAGGGAGAGAGAGAGAGAGAGAGAGAGAGAGAGAGAGAGAGAGAAGCGAAAGGACCCGCGAACGAGCGAACGAGCGAGCGAACGAGCGAGCGGGCGAGAGAGAGAAGCGAAAGGACCCGCCAACAGTTCCAAAGTGTAGTCCGCTGCGTGCGAGTCCGCGTGCGATCCGAAGGCTTGGACACACGATACCCTCCGTTGTGGATTATCCACTCCGCCGCTTCGGAAGGAAAAACCTCGCGACCTTGCAGCGGATATTCACGCCATCAGGATAACCGCGCGTCACAGTATCCAGAAGGACCATTATTACGCTGCATCGGGGAGGGAGAGAGGGGGAGGGAGGGAGAGGAAGGGAGGGTGGTGAGGAGAGGGGAGAGGGAGAGGGGGAGGGAGGGGTAAGAGGGAGAGAGGAGGGAGGGAGGAGGAGGGAGGGGAGGGAGGGAGAAGAAGGGGAGGGTGGTGAGGAGAGGGGAGAGGGAGAGGGAGGGAGGGAGGGAGGGGGAGGAGGGAGGGGAGGGAGGAGGAAGGAGGAAGGGAGGGAGGGTGGTGGTGGGAGGAGGGAGGAGGAGGGAGACGGAGGAAGGGGAAGAGAGGGAGGAGGAAGTGGAGGGAAGGATGGGAGGGAGGGAGGGAGGGAGAGAGAAAGAGAGAGAGAGAGAGAGAGAGAGAGAGAGAGAGAGAGAGAGAGAGAAAGTGAAAGACAGATACAGAAAGAGAGACACAGACAAAGACACAGACAGCAACAGAAGCAGACACAGCGACAGAGACAGACAGTGACAGAGAAAGGGAAAAAGAGGCACGCACAATGGCTCCCAACCCCATTTCTTGCTAAGGCGTCCAATATTGACCCATCGTGCCTGTCCCCCTAATTGATCCCGAACATTGGACAGTTGAACCCGCCGACCTCCCTGCTTCACAAAAGTCTCTCCTCCTTTAATCTTCTCACTTCTGTCTCTTTTAGAAATGATAAATACAAGATCTCTTCGTCTATTGCCTCTTCTAGTGTCACAACCCGCTTTACAAGTGTCTCTCCTCTTTTAATCTTATTTCTGTCTCTTTTAATGATAAATACAAGATCTCTTCGTATATTTGTCTCTTTTAGAAATGATAAATACAAGATATTTTCGTCTATTGCTTCATCTAGTCTCCCCTCCTTTAATCTTCTCACTTCTGTCTCTTTTAGAAATGATAAATACAAGATCTCTTCGTCTATTGCCTCATCTAGTCTCTCCTCATTTAATCTTCTCACGTCTGTCTCTTTTAGAAATGATAAATACAAGATCTCTTCGTCTAATCTGACCCATTCATCCTAGTCTCTTCATCCTCCAACAAATCTTGTTACATGTATGTCATTTACCAATATAACGGGACGACTAATATACCAAGATCTCATAAATCCTGTTGCTTCATCCTAGTCTCTCTCACTTTAATACTTTCTCTAACTTCTGTCTATAACTTTGGAAATGATAATGAGATCAACGATATATTTCGTTTGTTGCACTATCAATTATATCTCAGCTTTTTAATCATTCCCACTTACTGTCTCTAATTTAGACTGAAATGATAAATGCACAAGGATCTCTTTAATTATTCGTCTACTCCTCATCGATCTTCCTCCTCCTTTAATCTTCTCACTTCTGTCTCTTTTAGAAATGATAAATACAAGATCTCTTCGTCTATTGCTTCATCTAGTCTCTCCTCCTTTAATCTTCCCACTTCTGTCTCTTTTAGAAATGATAAATACAAGATCTCTTCGTCTATTGCTTCATCTAGTCTCTCCTCCTTTAATCTTCTCACTTCTGTCTCTTTTAGAAATGATAAATACAAGATCTCTTCGTCTATTGCTTCATCTAGTCTCTCCTCCTTTAATCTTCCCACTTCTGTCTCTTTTAGAAATGATAAATAAATACAGAGATCTCTTCGTCTACATTGCTTCAAATCTAGTCATCTCACTCCTTTAAATCTTCCCACTTCTGTGTCTCTTTTAGAAATGATAAATACAAAATCTCTTCGTCTATTGCTTCATCTACCGTCGCCTTATATTTGCTTCAAATACTCTCCTCCGTTAATCTTCTCACTTCTGTCTCTTTTAGAAATGATAAATACAAGATCTTTTCGTCTATTGCCTCATCTAGTCTCTCCTCCTTTAATCTTCTCACTTCTGTCTCTTTTAGAAATGATAAATACAAGATCTTTTCGTCTATTGCTTCATCTAGTCTCTCCTCCTTTAATCTTCTCACTTCTGTCTCTTTTAGAAATGATAAATACAAGATCTTTTCGTCTATTGCTTCATCTAGTCTCTCCTCCTTTAATCTTCTCACTTCTGTCTCTTTTAGAAATGATAAATACAAAATCTCTTCGTCTATTGCTTCATCTACCGTCGCCTTATATTTGCTTCAAATACTCTCCTCCGTTAATCTTCTCACTTCTGTCTCTTTTAGAAATGATAAATACAAGATCTTTTCGTCTATTGCCTCATCTAGTCTCTCCTCCTTTAATCTTCTCACTTCTGTCTCTTTTAGAAATGATAAATACAAGATCTTTTCGTCTATTGGCCTAATCTAATTCTCTCCTCACTTATAATCTTCTCACTTCTGTCTCTTTTAGAAATGATAAATACAAGATCTTTTCGTCTATTGCTTCATCTAGTCTCTCCTCCTTTAATCTTCCCACTTCTGTCTCTTTTAGAAATGATAAATACAAGATCTCTTCGTCTATTGCTTCATCTAGTCTCTCCTCCTTTAATCTTCTAACTTCTGTCTCTTTTAGAAATGATAAATACAAAATCTCTTCGTCTATTGCTTCATCTACCGTCGCCTTATATTTGCTTCAAATACTCTCCTCCGTTAATCTTCTCACTTCTGTCTCTTTTAGAAATGATAAATACAAGATCTCTTCGTCTATTGCTTCATTTACTGTCGCCTTATATCTGCTTCATATATTCTCCTCCTTTAATCTTCTCATTTCTGTCTCTTTTAGAAATGATAAATACAATATCTCTTCGTCTATTGCTTCATCTACTGTCGCCTTATATCTGCTACATCTAGTCTCTCCTCCTTTAATCTTCTCATTTCTGTCTCTTTTAGAAATGATAAATACAAGATCTCTCCGTCTATTGCTTCATCTACTGTCGCCTTATGTCTGCTTCATATACTCTCCTTTTTTAATCTTCTCATTTCTGTCTCTTTTAGAAATGATAAATACAAAATCTCTTCGTCTATTGCTTCATCTACTGTCGCCTTATATCTGCTTCATATAATCTCCTCCTTTAATCTTCTCACTTCTGTCTCTTTTAGAGTAGAATGATAATTGCCTGCAGATCTCTTCGATCTATTGCTTTCATCTACACCGTCACTTTTACTCTCTGTTTGTGTGCTCTCATATACTCTCATAACTAATCTTCCTATCATTTCTGTCTCTTTTAGAAATGATAAATACAAAATCTCTCTTCGTCTATTTGTCTCTTTTAGAAATGATAAATACAAGATCTCTCTTCGTCTATTTGTCTCTTTTAGAAATGATAAATACAAGATCTCTCCGTCTATTGCTTCATCTACCGTCGCCTTATATCTGCTTCATATACTCTCATCCTTTAATCTTCTCATTTCTGTCTCTTTTAGAAATGATAAATACAAGATCTCTTCGTCTATTTGTCTCTTTTAGAAATGATAAATACAAGATCTCTTCGTCTATTGCTTCATCTAGTCTCTCCTCCTTTAATCTTCTCACTTCTGTCTCTTTTAGAAATGATAAATACAAAATCTCTTCGTATATTTGTCTCTTTTAGAAATGATAAATACAAGATCTCTTCGTCTATTGCTTCATCTACTGTCGCCTCATATCTGCTTCATATAATCTCCTCCTTTAATCTTCTCATTTCTGTCTCTTTTAGAAATGATAAATACAAGATCTCTTCGTCTATTGCCTCATCTAGTGTCACAACCCGCTTTACAAGTGTCTCTCCTCTTTTAATCTTCTCATTTCTGTCTCTTTTAATGATAAATACAAGATCTCTTCGTCTATTGCCTCATCTAGTGTCACAACCCGCTTTACAAGTGTCTCTCCTCTTTTAATCTTCTCATTTCTGTCTCTTTTAATGATAAATACAAAATCTCTTCGTCTATTTGTCTCTTTTAGAAATGATAAATACAAGATCTCTTCGTCTATTGCCTCATCTACTGTCGCCTCATATCTGCTTCATATACTCTCCTCCTTTAATCTTCCCACTTCTGTCTCTTTTAGAAATGATAAATACAAGATCTCTTCGTCTATTGCTTCATCTACTGTCGCCTTATATCTGCTACATCACCTTGGAAGTTATCGTGATGTGAAAATTCTTGACTGACGGAGAGAGATCATTTGTTTATGTTTACTTGACGTGTTGCTCGCTTCGCCCTCGGTCCCTTGTTATGTTCTTCTCTCTAATTCTTGTTTTTTTTTTTTTACCTTTTTCTTCTTGGTCTGGGTGATGTTCTTGTTCACGTTCTTCTTGTTCTTCTTCTTTACCTTTTTCTTCTTGGTTTTTGGTTCTTGTTCTTCTTATTCTTCTTCTTTGGTACTTTTCTTGATAATCGAAGTATTTTGTTTCATTTCGGAATTCTTATTTTCATTATCATTCTCTCTCCCTCTTTCCCCTTATCCCTTTCTCCCTCTCTCTTTTCCTCCTCACCCTCTCTCCTTATCCCCTTCCCACCTTTCTCTTCCCTCCCTCCCTCCACTTTTCCTTCCCTCCCTTCTTCTTTCCCTCCATCCCTCTCTCCACCTGTCCATCTCTCCCCTTTATCCCTCTCTCCCCCCATCCCTCTCTTTCCTCCATCCCTCTCTCTCCTCCATCCTCCTCTCTCCCTCTCCTTCCTCCACCTCTCTCCTTACTCCCCTCCCTCTCTTCCTCCCTCCCTCTCTTCCTCCATTCCCTTCCTCTCCCTCCATCCCTTCCTCTCCCACTCCCTCTCTCCCCTCCATTCCTCTCACCCTCCATCTCCCTCTCTCCCACCTCCATGCCCTTTCTCCCCCCATCCCTCACCCCTCTCTCCCTCTCCCCCCCCCATCCCTCTCTCTCTCCCATCCCTCTCTCCACTCCATCCTTCTACCCTCCTCCCCTCCATCCCTTTCTCCCCCCATCCCTCACCCCCTCTCTCCCTCTCCCCCCCATCCCTCTCTCTCCCCATCCCTCTCCCTCCCCCCATCCCTCTCTTCCTCCACCCCCTCCATCCCTCTCTCCCTCTCCCCCTCTCTCCCCCTCTCCCTCTCTCCCTCTCTCCCTCCTATTTACAAATAAACACACCCGACGAGCCAGGAATGTGCTCCTAGCCACGCACATGATCACGAGTATAAATGAAGTAAATCACGAACCTATACTGGCCTTGGATTGCGCAAAAGAGTGGAAACTGTTGCCGGATCCGAAACGCAATATGGAGGATTGAATACCTTGTTTCGCTTCCCGAAAGACATTTTAGTCATCAAAACATTCCGTCATAGATGTTTTATCCGCTATGTTTCTCTCTATATGTACCGAATGTATATAAATAGATTGATCCCCTCTAAACCTAAATGGGGACGGTGTTCATAACAATAACAACCTGTTCAAAGCGAGAAAGAAACAAACAAACAAAAGTAAACAAACAACGAGCACACGCAACCGTGACGCGAGGACTAATGTCAGGTTGCCACACACACGTGACACTTGCCGGGCGTTTGAACATGGCATTGAATGTGACCCTTTTTGTCCACCTGCGTCACGATTGTCCCAGGTAACAACCCCCCCTCCCCCTTCCCCCTCCCCTTCACTTCCCCCTCCTCCTCCTCCTCCTCCTCCTCCTCCAACTCACTCCCCCTTCTTCCTCTTCTCCCTCCTTTCCCTCCCCTTCCATTTCCAACTCCTCCTCTTCCTCACTCCTCCTCCTCCTCTTCTCCTTCCTTTCCCTCCCCTTCCATTTCCATCTCCTCCTCTTCCTCACTCCTCGTCCTCCTCCTCTTCCTCCTCCTTGTCCTCCCCTTTTCATTCCTTTTCCTCCTCCTCTTCCTCCTCTCCCTCCCCTTCCTCTTCCTCCTCCTCCTCCTCCTCCTCCTCTTCTCCTGTACCCCCTCCCATTCTCTATCCTTCCTGCCTCCTCCCACCTCTAACTCCCCATTTTCCTCTTCCTCCTCCTCCTCACTCCCACACCTCCTCCTCCTGCTCCTCCTCCTCCCTCCCCCCCTTGCCTTCATTCCTCTTCCTCCTCCTCCTCCTCCTCCTCCTCCTCCTCCCTGCTCCTCCTCCTCCTCCTCCCTCCCTCCCTCTACCCTCACTCCTCTTTCTCCCCCCTCTTCCTCTCCCTCCTCCTCTTCTGTCTCCTCCCCCTCCTCTTCCTCCTCCTCCTCACTTTCCACCCTCCTCCCCTCCTCCCTCCTCCTCTATCTCCTCCCCCTCCTCCTCCTCCTCCACCCCCGTCCTCTCCCTCCTCCCCTCACCTCCCTCACTCCCCCCTCTTTACCCCTCCCCCTTCCAACGCACTGTCCTCACCCTCGCAAATTTCCTCTCACAATCTACATCTATTGTTCTTATCGCAAGTCCCATCTTTTCTTGTTTTTCTTTAACCTATTGTGACCTCACTGGGGATGACTGTTGGGTTTATTGTCTTCTTCCCTCCTTTCCTCCTCCCTTCCTTTCCCCCCCTCCCCCCTCTTCCTCCACCTTCGTAAGTATGACGTCATTCCTCTGCGGGAAATCCTTTTCCGTTTCCATCTCTCTGCTTCTTCTCCTTTTTTTTTAAACTGCTTCTTGTCCTTTTTTCTTAAGCTTTATATACGCACGCACGGACGTACATATATATAGGCCTACATATGCACGTGTCTCATTCTCTACCATCTCTGTATCTGTTTTCTCTGTTTGTCTGCCCTTTCTCCTATTTTTCTTTCTCTCCCTCTTCTCTACTCTCTTTCATCTCTCCTCTCCTCTCCTCCTCTCTTTCCCCCTTTCTCTCTCTCTCTCTCCCTCTCCTCTCCCTCTCCTCTCCTCTCTCCCTCCCTCTCACTCTCACTCTCTCTCTCTCCTCTCCTCTCTCTCTCTCTCTCCTCTCCCTCTCTCTCCTCTCCTCTCTCTCTCTTTTCTCTCCCATCCTTCCCTCTCCCTCTCTCTCTCTTTCTCTCCAAATCGCCCTCTCCCTCCCTCTCCCTCTCCCTCCCTCTCTCCCACATTCCCCCTTCTCCTCCCCTTACCTTCCCTCTCCTCCCTCTCTCCCCTTCCCCCTCCCCCTCCCCCTCCCCCTCCCTCTCTCCCTTCGAACAAGAAATAAGTTCATTTTTATGTTAGCTGAATATATAAAAAGTATCACAGTAATGTACATCTAACAAAAGAAAAGACAATGACAAGTATTACAAAACCGATGACAGATCTGTAACCCAAAAAAAGAAAAAAAAAACAGTATTATATATACAACAAAAACAATAGTGACAGATACACATCAAACTCAACTCAGGGAACGTGTATATAAAACACATACTCAGTGACGAATTATTAAAAAAGAGAGGAAATAAAGAGAAATCAAACACAATGCATAGTGATAGACGAATTTAAAAAAGGAAAAAAATACAAGGAAAAATAAACAGTGCAAGAAAGAAAACAATAATGACAGATACGCATCAAACTCAACTCAGGGAACGTGTATATAAAACACATAGTGAGTGACGAATTATTAAATGAGAAAAGATAATAAAAAGAAATCAAACACAATGCATAGTGATAGACGAATTTAAAAAAAGAAAAAAACATACAAGGAAAAAATAAACAGCGCAAGCAAATTCGATGATGACGCTTTACATATTTGCGCGGGAGTCCTTCCTGCTGACGTCACCCGCTATTCCATCCGCAGAAATATTTTCCTTTTTACTGTTTTTCGGTCTAAATGTTTTAAGACGAACGTTTCTTAAACTTTCTAAGACAAATATCAAAATTGGTGTAGTTTCTTATGCTACTGGAAATAGTAGTACCTTTTAATAGTACTTTTTTTTTTTTGCTTTTATTTATTTATTTATTTATTTTTATTAACGGAAGCGGGTGGTTTATTTAAGGAAGGTTATCTATTTTCATGATAAATGATGATGGTGATGACAGTGGTTGCGATGATGACGATGGCGATGACGATAATTCAATGATAATAACTAATAGAACAAATAATAACAACAAAAGAACCAATAATAAACGAACCAAGAATATCAGCGGACAGCTAAAAAATGACAAAGCCTTTCTACCATGAAGGGAACCGTTACGTGCCTATAGCAACCTAATTTTAGACCCCCTTCCCCTTCCCCCTCCCCCCTCCTTCTTCTCCTCCTTCTTCTTCTTCTTCTTCTTCTTCTTCTTCTTCTTCTTTCTTCTTCTTCTTCTTCTTCTTCTTCTTCTTCTTCTGCTTCTGCTTCTGCTTCTGCTTCTACTACTTCTTCTTCTTCTCCTTCTCCTTCTCCCTTCTCTCTTCTCCTTCTCTCCTTCTCCCTCTTCTCCTTCTCCTTCTCCCCCTTCTCCTCCTCCTCCTTTTTCCCTCCTTCCTCCTTCTCCTCCTCCTCCCCTTCCTCTCCTTCCTCCCTCCTCCTCCCCCTCCTCCCCCCTTCTCCACCTTCTTTACCTCCACCTTCACCTCCACCTCCACCTCCACCCCCCCTCCTCCCCTCCTCCTCCACTCTGCCCTCCTCTCCCCTCCCTTCCTCCCTTCCTCCCTCCTCCTCCTCACTCCCTCTCTCTCCTCCTCCTCCTCCTCCCTCCTCCTCCTCCTCCTCCTCCTCCTCCCTCCTCCTCCCTCCTCCTCCTCCTCTTCCCTCCTCCCCCTCTCTCCCCCTCCTTCCCTCTCCTCCTCCCCTCCCTCCTCCTCTCCCCCTCCCCCTCCCTCCTCCCTCTCCTCCCCCTCTCCCCCTCCTCCTCCCCTCCACCCCCCTCCCTCCACTCCCCTCCACCCCTCCTCCCCTCTCCTCCCTCCCCCTTCCTCCTCCTCCTCCTCAGCTTCTATGATCATCTGCACCATTCAAATATCAAAGGTCCTGATGCTACTACGCTGAACCTCGCTTCACTATTTGCATAAAATGTGGCCTAAACCAGTCATCAATCATCATATCATAACACACCCACATTTTATTATATAGTTCGAGCAATAAATTCTCACCCTTCTACAAGACATGCTCCCCCCCCTCCTTCTCCTTCTCTTCCCTCCTCCTCCTCCTCTACTACTTCCTCCTCCTCCCTCCCTCCTCCACCCTCCACCACCATCTCCACCTCCACCTCCACCTCCACCTCCACCTCCACCTCCACCTCCACCTCCACGCTGAACTCGCTTCACTATTTGCTAAAATGTGGCTAAACCAGTCATCAACATCATATAATAGCCACTGTTATAATTCGAGCAATGTTCACCCTTCACAAGACATGCCATAACAACAGCGGAAACGCTACGGATTACCTTTCTTGCTAACTATGTCACTGGCCTCTATTACGGCGCTATGGGTACATTTAATAAACAGTTAGCCTCTATGTACAAATGCATTACAGGAACACTCATGGCCTTTAACATGTCCTCGAGTCAATTTCCATGTATGTGATGTCTTGACAGAGGTAACTCCTCCTCCTCTTCCTTCTCCCCCTCCCTTTCCTCTCCTTCTTCTTCTTCCTCCTCCTCCTTTTCCTCCTCTATCTCTTCCTATCTCTGTCTCCCCTTCCTCTTCTTCTTCTTCCTCATCCTCCTCCTCCTCCTCCTCCTCCCTCCTCCTCCCTCCTCCTCCCTCCTCCCCCTCCCTCCTTCCCCCTTCCTCCTCCCCTTCCTCTTCTTCCTCCTCCCCCTCCCCTTCCTCCTCCTCCTCCTCCTCTCCCCCCTCTTCCTCTTCTTCCACAGAACCCTTCATGAGGTCCACTCCATACACACGTAAACACGAAGGACAAGGCTTATGGTGTGATGTATGTGATGTCCCGACAGTGATAACTCCTCCTCCCACTCCCCTTCCTCTTCTTCCTCCTCCCCCTCCCCTTCCTCTTCTTCCTCCTCTTCCCCCTCTTCCTCTTCCTCCACAGAACCCTTCGTGAGGTTCACTCCATACACACGTAAACACGAAGGACAAGGCTTATGATGTGATGTCACGACAGTGATAACTCCTCCTCTTCTCCCTCTTCCCCCTCCCCTTCCTCTTCCTCCTCTCCCCCCTCTTCCTCTTCCTCCATAGAACCCTTCATGAGGTCCACTCCATACACGCGTAAACACGAAGGACAAGGCTCGTGGTGTTGGCCTGCTCTCGGCCCATGTACGAACCATTAATCCGAGGGACATGGGCGTCTTGCAGAGGATGTTGCAATATGCCACACCCGCTGGTTGGGGTCAGCTGTTGATGCCAGCAGTGCACGGGTTCAGTAAGCCTATTTTCCTTTGGAGATGATTGTAAAGGTATTGAGATGCGCTTTTGTTTTCTGTGTGGTTTTATAAAGGTGGCTGGTACTTCTGTGTCGGACTCACTTCACAATATATGGAAATGCGAGCAAGTCTGTGATCAGTACAGTCAGTAAGTAAACAACATTATTGTTTATGAACCGCATCCATGTTGACAAGTGTAGAAAAGGTATGAATGAGACTGGATATCTTCACCATACAAGAGATGTATTTGACCGGTTTCGATTGCGTCATGTATTCCTGATGAAGACGTAATCGAAACCGGTCAAATACACCTATTATAGTTTATTTCGCTTGTTATGCACGGCACTCTACGCCGGCCTTGTGTCTGTACCCAAAAGCTTGACCGTACCCACAAGGTGCTGAAACCTGTCACGCTGCTGCTAGTGCCACCAGCCATACCGTTGCTGGCGCCAGTGGCTCTACCCTCCCTTTCCACTTCTTCCCTTTCCTATTTTTTCCTATCTATCCCCATATCCTATCCTTCCCCATCGTCTCTTGCTCTGTGTTTTCGCTTTTCTTTCCTTATTCCTCCCTCCGTCTTTCCTGCATACTCTTCTGTTCTTCGTATCTCCCTCAGAATATCTTTCCCCTTCCCGTCTCTACTCCCCTTAGTTTTCCCTTTATCTTCCCCGTCCTTTCTCCTCTTTCCAGGTCCCTGTCCCTGCAACCCTCCCCGTCTCTTGTCACCTTTTCCCCTCCCTCAATCCCCCCATCACCAACCCCACTCCCCTACCCCTACTACCGTCCCCAGGAACTCCTCCTCCTTCCCCCTTACCTCTCCCCTCCCCTTCCTGCACTTGCCCTTACCCCTCCCCTTCCCTTTACCCTCCCACCCCCCTCCCTTGCCCTTCCCTTTACAACTTTCCCCTTACCCTCCTTCCTTCCACTTTACCTTTTCTCCCCCTTGCCCTTCCTTCCCTTTACCTTTCCCCCTTACCCCTCCTCCTTCCCTTTACCTACCTTCCCCCCTTCCCCCTCCCCCTTCCCCTTACATTTCCCCCTTACCTCCTCGCTGCCTTCCCTTTACCTCCCCCTCATCCCCTCACCCCCTCGCTCCTCCACGCTTCTCCCCCCTCCTCCTCCACCTCCCCTCCCCCTTATCTGGTCTGTGTCCCGGCAGTGTTTACACGTCAGCTGATCCTGGTACCTGATACCTTCGCTGGGATTAAGCGCCTCGTTTTTACTACCTACTACACCGTCAGGTTTAAGTTTAAAAAAAGAAAAAAAAAGAAAAAAAGGGATAAACAAAGCGGAAATACCGTCTGTCTTTCTTTCTTCCCTGTTATTCTTCCTTCCTTTGATTTATTTTTCTTGTCTTTTTACTGTTTACTTCCTCGCTCGATTCAGACGCCATTGCCGATGTGATTTTTGGGCCTAAGTAAAAAAAAAAAAAAAAGCAGAAATACCATCTGCCTTTCTTCCCTGTTATTCTCCCTTCCTTTCAATTCCTCCTTTTTACCGTCTCCATCTACCTCGCTCGACTAAGACCCAATGGCCGATGTGATTTTCGGGCCCAAGTAAAAAAAATAATAATAATAAAAAATTAAAAAATTAAAACAAAAATACCGTCTGTCCCTCTTCCCTGTTATTCTCCCTTCCTTCCAATTCTCCCTTCCTTTCAATTCCTCCTTTTTACCGTCTCCATCTACCTCGCCCGACTAAGACCCAATGGCCGGTGTGATTTTCGGAATTCCGCCAACCGCCGACTTGAGCTCATTGCGGATTACCGAAGTGTCACGCTCCGACACCCGCGAGTGGGCGGCGACGTAACGGTACAACTCATATGTGCGAGTGAGTGGGTGAGTGGGTGAGAGGGTGAGTGAGGAAGTGAGTGAGTGGGAGAGTGGGTGAGAGAGTAAGTGGGTGAGAGGGTGAGTGAATGAGAGAGGAGGTGAGTGAGTATGTGAGTGAGTGGGAGAGTGTGTGAGTGAGTGGGTGAGAGGGTGAGTGAATGAGAGAGGAGGTGAGTAAGTGAGTATGTGAGTGAGTGAGAGAGTGAGTATGTGAGTGAATGAGAGAGTATGTGAGTGAGTGAGTAAGTGAGTAAAGAAAATGAAGAGGAGGATGAGTGAAGAGTGAAATTAATGAAAATTGGTTGCAGGTGAATGAGAGGAGGAGGTGGAGTGAGGGAGAGTGAGGAAAATGAGTGTGGTGGAGAGTGAGTGGGTGAGTGGTGGTGATGAATGTTGAGAGAGGAGGTGAGTGAGTGGGAGAGTGGGAGAGATGTGAGTGGGCGAAATTGGGAAGGGTAGTGAATGAGGAGAACATGGTATAGTGAGGAAGTAGTGAGAAGTGAGTGGGAAAGGGTGGGTGAAGTGAGTCTGCGAGAATGTAGGCAGTGGGTTGAAGTAAGGTAGTGAATGAGAGAACAGGTAAGTGAGAAAGTGAGTGAGCGGGAGAGTGTGAGAGGGTGAGTGAATGGAAGGTAGGTGGAATGAGTTATGCATATTGTGGAAGTGAGTATCAGTGGGTGAATGCAGAGAAGTGTGTACTGAGGTGAGAGAGTGAGGTGAGATAAAGAGAGTAGGTGAGTGAATGAGAGAGTAGGTGAGTGAGTGGGAGAGCGTGTGCGTGAGTGAGTGAGTGAGTGAATGAGTGAGAAAGTGAGTGAGTGAATAAGCGAGTGAATGAGTAAGCAAGCGCGCGTGCGTGCGACTTAGTCCACGCCTAGGTCTGTGCCTGCAACGTGAATAGTATCCCTTTACACGTCTGCAACTTCGCAACGAATGCAACACAGAATGCACGAAAAGCCTTCTCCTTTTCTTACGTCAGCGCGTGGGTCGAGGAGGAGCGTCTACGTGTATTTCTCGCTTTTTTAGATTAAAAAAAAACACCTACCTGACTGACGCACACGCAATCACATCCGGTTAATGGAACCTCCGCGCATATCACCCCATCTCCCGAACCGATAATACGCCGAGAGAAAAGGAGAAAAAAAGGAGAGAGAATTAACCAAAGCACAAATTCACTATCTGGGACGCTTTGTTATCGCTCGAGATACAGGAGATACTAAAAAAGTTAAAGTCCCCCGGGGTGACGCAGACAATGACGCATCTGTGGGCCCCGAGCACAAGGGTCAAAGTCGCTTGCATTCCACACGTGCCGTTCGGTAACCACCGGTGACGTCATACCTCCCTCGCCGACCCTCCCTCCCTCCCTCCCTCCCTCCACACCCACCTTTTGCCTCCGCTCTTCCTCTGCCTTTTGCTCCTCTCCTCTTCCTCCTCCTCCGCCTTTTGTTCCTCTTCCTCTTTCCCCATCTTCCCTTTCCCTCTACCTTTTACCCCTCCCTTTTCTTTTCCCCTCACCTCCCTCTCTCTTCAACTTTCGCCCCTCCCTAACGCTTATCCCTCCTCATTCCCCATCCTCCCTCCCTCTCCCTCCCCTCCCCTTTTCCTCCCCATCCCCTTTCCCTCCTCCTCCCTCCACCTTCCTCCCTCCCCATTCCCCTCCACCTCCTCCTTCCTTCTCCTTCCTTCTCCCTCTTTTGCCCTTTCCCCTCTTCCTCCCTGCTCCTCCCTTCCCCCTTCCCTCCCTCCTCCTCCCCTCTTTCCCTCCTCCCTCCTCCCTCCTTCCCTCCTTCCCTCCCTCCTCCCCATCCCCCATCCCCCCTCCCCTCCTTCCCTCCTCCCTTCCCCTCCTTTCCCCACCTCCCACCGACCTCCTTTGTGTTCTTTCATTAACCGAGTACTTTACACAGTCGGAACCGCGCCGGAAGTGAGCGTTCTGAACCCCCCTCCTCCATCCCCCGTCCGTGTCTTGGATTCCTTTCGGCTTTTACGTAAATGAAGGAGGTTGAATTAAGAGCGGAGGAGGAGAGGGGGGGAAGGGGGGAGTAGAGGGAGGAGAAAGGGGGAGGGGGAGGGGGAGAAAGGTGGGGGAGTAGAGGGAGGGGGAGGGGGAGAGAGGGTGGGGAAAGGGGGGAAGGAAGGAAGAAGAAGATAAGGGGGAGAGGGGAGAGAGGGGGAAGGAGGAGTAGAGGGGGGAAAAGGAAATGGGAGGGAGAGGAGAGGAAGGGAGAGAGGAGGGAAGGGGGAGTAGAGGGGGGGGAAAGGAGATGGGGGAGGAAAAATAGAAGGGGAGGAAAGATATGGGAGAGGGGGAGAGTGAGGGAGGGGGAAATAGATGGGGGAGGGGGAAGCGGAAGAAAGTAAGAGGATAAGGGAGGGGGAATGAGGGTAGCAGGGAGGAAAAAGAGATGCGGAAGGGCTAGGAGGGAGAGGAGGAGAAAAGGAGATGGGGGAGGAGAGGGAAGAAAAAGAGATGGGGGAAGGGGAGAGAGAGGGAGTGATAAAGATGAGGGAGGGAGGGGGACGGGGAATAGAAGGGGTAGGAAATCTAAGGGGGAGGGGAAGGGAACGGCAGAGGAATAAAGATAGAAGAAAGGTAGAAAAGGATGAGTAGAAGAGAGGTTAATGAATACGGGGTAGAGGGGGAGGAGGAGTGAAAGGGATGGGAGGGGAAGAGGAGGAAAAAACAGATGTGGAGAGAGAAAAGGGGAGATAGAGGGGGTAGAAAAGCAGAGAGGGAGAGAGAGAGAGCCAGAGACAGAGACAGAGACAGACAGACACACAGACAGACAGATTTTGAGAGAGGGAAAGAGGGGGGGGGGCTAGAAGGGGGTTGGGGAGGTTCTAGGGGTGCGGATAGAGGGGGGGGGGCTAAAGTTGACACCCGAAGCTGAACCAAAAAATTGCCATTTGACAGCCCAGTGAATGACAGGGAGGTGCAGGCAAGAGGTACCGGCAGTGTGGTTCTCCGCCGCCGGGACTGACCAACCAGGTGGGTGAGGGGGGAGGGGAGGGGAGGGGAAGGGGAAGGGGAATGGAGGAAGAGGGAAGGGAGGGGAGGGGAGGGGAAGGGGAGGGGGAGGGGAGGGGAGGG
>NC_091569.1:37780003-37782503 GCF_042767895.1 Penaeus vannamei | reverse complement strand
TCTTATCGTCGACATCAACATTCACGTTCATGTCAGTGACGAGGACAGCGATCAAGTAGACATTGGAGTAGAAACAGAGACAGATATTGTGCGTGTTTTAGTGCCGGCTAGCGTTTCCGGTCACGTGACTCACCCGCGTGCCACAGGGGACTCGCGAGAGTCGTGAGCACGGCCCCTGGGGGGTTTCTTCTCGCATAGAGGCCAAAGTGAGTCATGCAGGCGCCTCATAGGACTGACTCATGCACATACATCTTCCTTTATTTCGGTCTCTTTATCTCTTTGTTTATTTATTTGATATTTACTTATTTTTTCCGATTTTTGGTTATCTTTCTTTTAATTTCTCCCTCTTCTTCTTTCTCTTCCTTTCCTTTCTTCCTTTCGCTCCCCCATTTCTCCATCTCCTTTTCCTTCTTTCTCTCTCACTCCTTTCATATTCTTCTCCCTCACCCCCTCTCTCTCCCTCCCTCTCCCTCTCCCTCTGTCAGTCACGCAATTACCTCGTACACAAAAATACACATAAATGTATCTTTCTGCCGTGTGTGTGTGTGTGTGTGTGTGTGTGTGTGTGTGTGTGTGTGTGTGTGTGTGTGTGTGTGTGTGTGTGTGTGTGTGTGTGTGAGTGAGTGAGTGAGTGAGTGAGTGAGTGAGTGAGTGAGTGAGTGTGTGTGTGTGTGTGTGTGTGTGTGTGTGTGTGTGTGTGTGTGTGTGTGTGTGTGTGTGCGTGCGTGTGCGCATGTATGCATAATAAAGCATACATACATACATACATGAATCATTTACAAACGCAAACACCTAAACGCAAACCCCGACCCACCCAGGGGCCCACTGAAACCCCAACCCACCTGCCCTGCCCACCGAAGAGGCAGGGAAAGGGGTAGAGGGGGGAGGGAGGAGGGGGGAGGGAAGCCAGACCCAGCCAGAGCGGTGTATGCATGCGAGCTCTGCACAACACTACGAAGAGAATTTAATTGATTACCCAGTCTCGCTATTGATCCCGTTCCAGCTTAACCCCCGCTCGGGCTGAAATCACCTGACCTGCCCCCCCCCCCGCCCCCCGCCTAACCCCCCCTCCCCCCCTATCCGAAAAAGGGTCGAGCTTTGGATATCGAGAAAGCAAGAAGCAAGGTCAGAGGGCAAGCGATCACCACGGCTGCAAAAGTACTGACTGTAAGAATGGGTACTGTCTTCTCGGGGGATTCTCATATACGTCATTCAATAAAAAGAGAGAAAGTGAGGTATCACAGTCAGTCATTTCGGTGAATGGAACGAGAACAGCGTGAGAGTTGCATAAGAATGAAAGCTTATCTCTCCTATCTCTTTGCTGATCCCTCGCTTCCCGAAGAGTAGACAGCGTTCAGTTAGTACAACACAATGTTCACCGACCTTTCTGCGTTCCTTTCCACTCCTGTGTTTCCTGCGGTAATCCTCTGCTATGTACGTTTAATGGCTCCTTTCCATTGCTATCTGAGGCACTTGTATATATGTCAACACCTGGCCGCTGGCATAGACAGAACTGACTTATTTGGACGGCTTTTTTCGGAGGTCTGCAACAACGTCACACTTAAAACACACAAGCAACTAAGTTTTAACGCGCACTTAAATTCATCGAAAGCCACGAGACAGGCCCGGGAAATTAACAGTAACCGAGGAACCGGACGATAAAATAAGGAGTAGCCTCCCTCTCTCCCGCACTGACAACTGCCGTAGCAGACTACACACCAAACATGGAATCCTGAGGTGGCCGAGCGCGTTCTCTTTTACCAGCGGCGAAGACTCCGCCCACCCGCGCTTGGCCCCGCCCACTCACCCCGGGGAGAGCTGGGGCTGGGGGGCCGTGGGCGGCGGCGAGGGGGGGGAGGGGGGCCTGACTGCCTGCCTGCCTCGCTTCCAGCAGGTGAATGAATGGGCTTGTGACAGCGCTGCCGTTCTGGTTGTGTGCAGGGTTGTAGGTTGTGTGGAGGGTTGTGGACGGTTGCGTGCATGGCTGTGAGACTGCTTGTGTGGATGAGTGTAAGGTTGGTTTAGTGGTTGTGGGTTTGGTTGCGTGGATGGCTGCAGGTTTTGTTGTAGGGAGGGTTGTAAGTTTGCTTGTGTTCGTAGTTGTAGGTTAGTTGTGGGTTTGGTTGCGTGCATGATCGTCTGGTTGTAGATAGGTTGTGTTTAGTTACATGCATGCCTTATTATTACGAAAGCATGCAACCCCATGGTAAAATAAGAAAAAAAATGTATCTATATATATGTATACGTGTGTGTGTATGCGTGCATGTGTATGTATGTGTGTGCACAAACACCCACATAGACGTACACGTTTCCATATGAAAGTATACACAATTATATCAAAGGTTAAAAAAAACTCTTACACAACACAAGGCTCCTGTGACACCAGGCCCGCTAACCTATATTTACCGGACAACATCAACTTCAAACGCCTCAATGTTGTCACACGAATCGCAAAGTTCAGCGCTGTCAGGTTAAAAGTGCGCAAAAAAAGCAGAGTTGA
>NC_091569.1:37755003-37760003 GCF_042767895.1 Penaeus vannamei | reverse complement strand
CTGGAGCAAGAGGGAACTGTCAAATTTGACGGCTATGTCATTGAGGGAGCAAGCCCGCTTTGGTGTGCTGCTGGTAAGCTTTTTGATTATTGATTTTTTTTCTTTCTTTTTATTGCTGTTATTAACGTTATTGTTATTATTGTTGAAACACATTGTTGATAATATTGTCATTACTGACCCTATTGTTGTTATTGTCATTGTCATTATTATTGTTATTATTACTATTTTTTTCTTTTCTTTTCTTTCTTTTTTTATATTTCTATTGTTGTCATAGTTTATGTTATTTTAGCTGTTGTTATTATTTTTGCTATCAGTATTGTTGTTCTTTCTTATGTTAGCATTATCATTATTGCTGATACTGATAATTATGATGATGATGACATTTCTTTGGTTCATGTTCTTCTTGCCATTGTTATCATTATTTAATGGTAATTTGTTGTCTTCTCATTAGCATATCACCTTCATTCATTTCTGGACAGTTGTATAAAGGCCCCTTGATGTGTAATTAACTATTTTGTCGATTTCATAGATATATCTTTATTTTCATTAAAAAATGTATATTCTTTGGTGTATCATATACGAGCCAATCTTGAGATCATGATTATATGCGCGCGGGCGCGCACACGCACACACACACACACACACACACACACACACACACACACACACACACACACACACACACACACACACACACACACACACACACACACACACACACACACACACACACACACACAGAGTCTTCTGCTTCTATTTTTAAGAATCCTCAAATAAGAAGTCACTTTTTACTAAACAGGTGCGGGTCATCTAGGCGTAGTGAAAATGCTGGTGCGAAATGGAGCAGATGTGAACCACCCAACGAAAACAAACTCGACCCCTTTAAGAGCTGCTTGCTTTGATGGACGCTTAGACATTGTGAAGTACCTGACAGATCACTATGCTAATATTCATATAACTAATAAATACAACAACACTTGCCTGATGATAGCAGCCTATAAGGGGCATGTTGATGTTGTACAGTTTTTGTTGGAACTTGGTGCGAACCCGGACGAAAAGGCCCACTGTGGTGCAACAGCCCTCCACTTTGCGGCTGAGTGTGGCCATGTGAAGATTGTGAAAGAGCTATTGGCGCATGGAGCGAAAATTACGAAAAATGAACATGGCATGACTCCCCTAATTGCTGCAGCCGAGAGAACAAGAGCAGATGTCGTTGAATATTTGATATCAAGACCTGATGTTACAAGAGAAGAAAAAGTGGATGCTCTCGAGCTGCTCGGAGCATCATATGCTAGTGATAAAGACAATTATGATATAGAATTAGCCTACAAATACATGATGCTTGGTATGAAGGAAAGATATAGTGATGAAGACAATATTATAAGTAAGTATATTGGTTTTACATACAAGATTGTAATATATGTATAGTAAATTCTCATTTTAGTGGAAAGCTAAGTGAAAAAGTTCTATTTAAAGTTCTATTTTTTTCAAGTTTACCCAGAATTTACTCCGTAAGTTTGGTATTGGTTGTTTCTTTTAATACTTCACGGGATTTATAATGGATTGCATTTTAAACTTATGGTACGTTTATAAGATTACATGTCTTTTGATGTGAATATGTAAAGATGCATTTAAATGACTGTACATGGTTGCAGCTTGTGCAGATTTCCAGAAAAATGCATTTCACAAAACAAGTGAAAATCTTTCACCATTCCAGTTGCATTTTTCCATTTTTTCCATCTATTTTTTCTTTCTTTCTTTCTTTTCCTTTCTTTTCTTCAAAGGTATTATATAATTACTATGATTGTTTTAGGTGCTACAGAAACCTCAGTACCCTCATTATGCATGGAACCTCTGGTGTTGTAAGAGTGGTGTGAAGTCATTAATAATAATTAAATCTTTTTTATAGATTCCTCAAACTTTTTGAACTGGCACTGTTGTATGTTATTATGTATGAAAGATATGCAACTCTGAGTTATTCGGCCAGTTTGTAAAAATTGTGTGAGGCCCAATCCAATGAATTTTCATTTATGCAGACATGCATATGCACAGAAATAAATGTATATCCAGCTATATGATTGATATACATTCATCTATCTGTCTATCGAGTAGATATGCATGTCTACGCTGATAGATATGCATTTATTTCTGTGTATATGCATGTCCTTAAAATGAATATTTATTGGGTTGGCCCTCGCACACTTTTAACAAACCAGCCAATTGAGTCAGCCTTTTAATTTTATATGTTATTTAATGTTTTAGGTATTGATTATAGATGAAAACATACTTCTTTTATTACAAAATAAAAGGGAAATGTTGAATTTTTGTTACATGAAAAAGCAGAATGTGCTTAGTATGCATTTTGATAATGGAATGTAAAAGAAGGAATGTAAGAATAAACAAAACAAAAGTAGAAGTTCCTAAAGAAATAGAAGAATATATAGCCATGAGCACACAGAAGGCGAGTCGCACATTCATTAAGGTGTGTAGCACTTTGTTTTGTATTTCCACTTCTTTTTGCAGGAAAACCAAAAACTGAA
Source organism: Penaeus vannamei (assembly GCF_042767895.1). Taxonomy (NCBI): domain Eukaryota; kingdom Metazoa; phylum Arthropoda; class Malacostraca; order Decapoda; family Penaeidae; genus Penaeus; species Penaeus vannamei. The sequence continues at coordinate 37,757,463 of NC_091569.1, read as the reverse complement.
CCGGTTCCAGCGTATGAAAATCGTATCGAGTGTGAAACAGTAGAAGAGCTGGAGGCCATTCTTCATGTTCCGGCAACCCTTCATATGGAGAGCTTAGCCATCAGAGAACGTATTCTCGGCCCCCATAATCCTGAGGTAAAGGAGAATGTCACTGCAAATATGTAGTAATTTGTGTGTGTGTGTGTGTATGTGTGTGTGTATGTGTGTGTGTGTGTGTGTGTGTGTGCGTGCGTGTGTGTGTGTGTACGTGTGTGTGTGTGCGTGTGCGTGTATGTATGTGTGTGCTGTGTGTGTGTGTGTGTGTGTGTGTGTGTGTGTGTGTGTGAGAGAGAGAGAGGGAGAGGGAGAGGGGGAGGGAGGGAGGTTTTATTTTCTTCCTTGGAAAGTTGTTTAGTGGACTTTTTTCCATTTTTTCATGTTTCATGTAAAAGGCATATATGCAACATGAAAAGATGGGTATTATTTCTTTAAAATGTATCACCTTTTAATAATACAAAGCAAAGGAATGAAATGAAATTGAAAAAAAGTACAAAACACATGCACTTGGCATCAAATAAAACAGACCTATCTAAAATTTAGGTAAAACAAAAGGTGTTGTATCATATATGTAGATTATTTTATTTCATTATTTTCTCCTTCTTTTTCTATAAAAAGAAGAAAAAAAAAAATCTGATAAAACATGCAAAATTCAAAGGGTTTCCGAGCTTGGCTTTAAAACTTTGGAAGTTGGTTTTTACTATAGATGGTACCCTTAAGAAGGAAGAGCCGGAATATTGGCTTGGAAAGGTTACTGAACTCTTAATGAAAATATATAGATTTTGCTTTTTCCTTTTTTGATGTTGGAGTAGCAACTCCCCCTGGATATACTGCGATTTTCATATGAACTCAGATTAAAAGTTATAACATTGTTATTACTATTATTATTTAATTTTTATTATCATCATGAGAAACAATTGGAATAGTAATTAAAGTATAAACTTCTTAAAAAGAAAGGGGGATAAATAGGTAAAATCAGGTAGGCCTCACTGTTCAATCCATTGGTGACATTGCTTCTGGACCCAGCCATGTGTAAACAAAAGAAAATACAAAAGAGTGACACATTTTTGCAATTTGAGGACGAGTTGGTGTTTTTGTACCTCAGTGTATATGTGCTTGAACGTTCTATTGGGAAAATGTGATTTCTTATTGCAGTTTCTTGTTAAGAGCTTATCTAATTTAACTATGAACTCCACTCTGTGTAAATATTACACTCTTTAGTATATAAGTGAACAGATGTGCTCCAGAACGTGTTCTCAGATGAGATTTGTACAATAGAATCAGAGGGAATTCATGGAAGTTACGTAAGTGAATTCTAGCATTTGCATATCCATTCACAGAAAGATAACTCAACAATTTTGTATTACAGGTTCCTCATCCGGTTATATTCAGAGGAGCTGTATTTGCCGATAATGCTCGATTTGATCGGTGTTTACAGCTCTGGATCCATGCTTTAAGATTAAAGCAGCTAAATAAAGTGTGTGTTATGAAGGATCTCTTAAGATTTGCACAGGTAATTATCTTGCAAGTCACATACAGATGTTTGTATGAATTGACTTATGTATCATAAGTGTTCTCAACTTCATAAATAAGATATAGTTTTCACATTATTAGCTATTATTGTGAGAAGTCTTTAGTGTGTGTGTATATATATATATAATTTTTGTTTTCTTTTTTCTTTTTATTTATTTTTAATTATTATTTTTATTATATATACTGTTTCTAAGTAGTTCAGTTTCTTACTTTGTCTTTCTTTCAGGTATTTTCACAAATGTTACATGTTGGTGTGCAGCTGGAATTTGAAGCTGTGCACGAAGTTTTAGATGCCACAGTCATAGAACTTCAAAGAAACCAAGAAAAAATTCAGTGTCCTGGTCCAAAGGATGACGTAGAGACAATAAAGGTAGAGATTTCTTTTATTCTTCTGTACTGTGTTCTCTTATTTCTCTCTCTCAGTTCCTTTCTCTCTGATGCAACAAATATAAAGATGAAGAAACAAAAAAATCTGACAGGTCAGATTGGACAGGCTAGAAGTGTAAAGTTTTCTGCTGCACGTTTTCTTTCATATTCTTAATGGTACATGTTAAATGGAATGGAAAGTTTAGAGAGAAAGAGAGAAGAAACACACCCGTGACGCATGGTTTTCTCCACATTTTTGTATAGATATAAGTAGATACTTAATCAATCTTTGTTAGAATTTTTTAAGTCATAATATTATTTAAAAGATTGACAATTAATCTAGATTTTATTCATACTCTGCAGGATGAAATGGAGAGCAACATGATAACTGCCCTGTACCTTATCATGATTGCTGTCTGCGTGGCCAAAGGTCGGTCCACGTCTGCTCAACTCAATGGTGGCGGAAACGGTGGCATCGGAATCAACAATGGGATCAGGGGCATAAACGGGGGTGTTGGTATTGTG
>NC_091569.1:37742503-37750003 GCF_042767895.1 Penaeus vannamei | reverse complement strand
TAGTAAGGCTGCATTTTTATTCCTTTTAGGAACAATGAGGGACATGCTTCATATAGCTCACCAGATAATACACAGCTAAACAGCCTTTGCATAGTCTGCAACATACAGATTTAGCTTTTAGGAGTTCAGAGTCACAGGTCAGAATTTCTGTGTGAACTCCAATGAGCTCTAGGTTGTACGCCTACCTTTAAATACAGCTACATAAAATAATTTTTACTCTTCAGTGTTCAGTGCTCTATGTAACTGTCTTATATTATTTTACACAAAAAACTGTATTTTGGAATAATTATTTGCTATTTATAGTGCACCACTGGGTCGACCTAATTTCTGTATCGCACAGTCCTCCGGGAAGTGTTAGTACGCACTCATAATCTGAATATGCAGATCTCCACATTAGTAAACATTTCTTGCAGAATACACTATATAAAGTTTTTGTAACCAATGGAGCTCTCACCGTCACATCTCCCATACAGCACCACAAAGTCCATCTACAGTATAAACAAATTATAAATCTTGATGAGAGGGTTTATATTCATGTGTTTATGTTTACAGACTTAATGAGTAGCATTACTTTAGCATGCTGAAATGACCCAAACTGTGCATTGGTATTTGTAAAGATATATATATAGATATATATGTATCTCATGTAAATATGATTTTTCTGTGATTACAACATATTTATTTAACTTTGTTGTTTTCTTTCTTTTTCACATTTGAAAGCGATAGGAGAAGTATAGATGTTTCAGCAAAGGACTCTGAGAAATTACAAGTATTGTGTAGGAGTATATATTGGTTGAATTCACCCTTTACTTACAGACAGTTCACGTTAGTATGCAAAGCTGAAATTGTCGCTATGCATGTATGGCTAATGTACAGTGACAGCACATTTTATACAGATTTCCTATTAATATTTCAGCTTTGCATTACTAAAGTCAAGATTTTCCTCTGTAATACCATTTGAATCGCCTTTTGAAATTCTCATACAGCAGTTCATTTGTTCAGGTGTTCAGAGTTGCATGTATTTCCAAAGTTAATCTTATTGAAAGTGACTTTGTTTTATTTTAGAGTGATGTAGTCATGGAGGTTTATTCATTTATCATGTTTTCAGTCCAGACATCACCGTAGTTTCTAAAGGACAAATCATTTTTTTACAATGGCAGTGAAAGCTCTTTGGAAAGGTGTGCATTTTGTTATTTGAAAGATACAACTTAATATATATAAAATATGCTTCTCTCTAACACACACTTATCTTCTACTCCCTTCCCCATCATTCTCCTCCTCCTCCTCCCCCTCCTCTTCTTTATCTTCTTCCTTTTCTTCCTCTTTCTCCTACTATTTTTCCTCCTCTTCCTTCCTCTTCCTCCTCCTTCCTCTTCTTCCTTCTCCTCCTATTCCTTCCTCTTTCTCCTCCTCCTCCTCCTACTCCTCCTCCTTCTTCCACTTCCTCTTCCACCTAGCTGTCATTTTCTTTTTCTTTTAAATTGCCTTTCCTTTCCATTTTACTCAAGGGGGCTTCAATCAATCTGATGTTCATAACTTAATCTTTTGCACCAAGGAAAAAAAATGCAATATATGTTAAAAAAGCACAGATGATTTTTAATTATAAATAATTTACGACAAAATTCTCTTGTAAAAAATGTAAAATAAAATTAGATTACATTTTCTTTCATGTAATATTTTTCCCAACAACGAATTTTTGATTGTTGATGCCTAATTAGTCATCTGCAATACAAGTGAGAGTATAACCAGTCATAGTGAAAATAAGAACGATACAATGATATCCGATTGTAGACTTTAATCACGCACATAGATTTAAAATAAGCATTTAACATAAAGAGAAATATCAAGAATAGAGAGAAAAGGATACAGAATCTAAGAACCCTCCATTAAAGTCTTGTTTATCCTTGAGAATAGAGGGAGTATATGGTAATTGTATGGCCAGGAATCATAGTGATCGAATCCTTTTGTATAAGGCAAATTGCACTAGTAAAGAGTAACAGGAAAGCTTGTTCTTGATCTATTACTAAGGGACTTGGTATTTTTGATATTAAAATAAAGGACCTTTACTAATTGTCTGGAACTGATATGTGATGGCATAACTTTTACTGTCTTGACCTTTCAGTTGCAATTTAAAGATTTCTCAGTATTATTCTCGTGTAAATGGATTTAAGTCACTTTCAAGTTATTTATCTATATTTACTATGAAGAAATGTTATTGGTTGTATGATTACTAGTACTCTGAAAAGTTATTTTCCTAATATAAAAAATATTGTATACCAGTGTGTATTTAAGTCGACATCATATTTACAAGTGATAAATTACCAGCTCATTATTTTGTTTCATACGTATAAAACTAAGACAAACATTAATCTTGGAACAGGGCCATGTTCTCTTTGCAATCCTTTGCAAAATTAAATTAACAGTCAAAAGCATTTTATATGGAATAACTATTTGATAATCTTTAAGGGTGAATGTGATATAGCACTTTAGAGAAATCCTAATCCTTCTTACATATCAAAAATCACCTATACTTTGTAATGGTTCGGTCTAGTGTAAGTTGACAAATGGTTATCAGAAATTCAGTTGCCATTACATATATGGAAGTGGTTCCGTTCATAGATGCATTCTTGATTCTTTTTGTACAAGTCAGACAAAATTATTCCTGGATAACCTTGAAGTGTGGATTTATTTTTTGTATTTATATTCCCTTTAATTTCAATTTCACATTAATAGGGCTTAATGATGTGGGGTGTCTAATAAGGGCACTAAAAAACAGTGAACTGGAACCAAAATTTGAATTTATATTTTTTTTTTACCCTACTCATAATAAAACATGATACTGCAATTATTTTTGTAAAGCTCTCACACTAAAATGAAAATTATTGATAGACTATTCTATGTGATATTTACAGTATTCAAATGTACTTGTAATATAAACATTTGAGGTTTAATGTATTTATTGCAAGTTAACCTCTGTGGGACTTGCACGGGAAAGTTGTTAAATTTATTAATTTAGAACCAAATGTTAGTGTATACATGATAATGTACCAGCTGTTTGCTGTTACAGTATGCTATTCAAAACTATTTATATTGATAACATTTTTTAGCATAAAAAACTGTTTACATTTTCTTATTTTGTCTTAAATGTATTTATAAATTTATTGTTAGAGTTACCTATGGATTTCAAATTGTTGGTGAGCGAGGGGGATATAGGAGGCCCGATTCACAGTCAGAAGGTGCTGAGTTGGGAAATTTCTTTTGTAGTTGCCATGTGTACATCAGACATCACAACCCAGAATTGATTTAAGTGAAGCAAATTACTTACTGACGAGTTCATTCAGTAACCCGTACATTTTGGTCACGCGTTACCAGAGTTGTTGTTACTCAATGATCTAGAATCAAGAAAGGAATTACTTTTGTTGATATTAAGTAGATAAGGTTGTGACAAAATGTTGAAAATAGGGGCAATGTTAATTGAAAAAAATGTAGTGCTGTGCAATGAATGTACAAGGTTCGTTTAGATATAAGTATCATCAATGACTCAGTTATGACTTTTGGTAAAAATCTTACACTAATGCAGGCCATATTAAACCATAAAGATGTAAAAGGATACCCTTTATATAATGATTTTTGGTCCGTGAATAAAATATGTTGAATTTTGGTATGTACTTTCATAGTGTTCCTCATTTCTATAGTATTTTAAAGAAAAGTTCACACCATTGAACACTAAATATACATAAGAAATGTACTTGATATGGGGTATGCTATGGTGCATGCACTGCACAATCTGTATTCCATTTCATATATTTTACAGTGCAATGGATCAAGTGCAAAATAATGACTAATAATGCATATTAAAACAAATATTAAAGGTTGGATTTTATGGTACAATTCAATGGCTTGTCAGACGTTTAAAGTCTTAGCCACCTTATGTCTGGTATATTTTTCCTTATCAATACTCACCAATGATTTGCAAGTCACAGTTCTTTCTGGGGAGTGACTTAAAATCATGATTTTACTCATAACCTGCATTTCAATCTTTATGTAGTCTGGGTACATCACACTTTATGCTGGAGTGACAGCTATGCAACTTATCATCAAGCTCTTTTTCTTGTTTCAACTCAGTAATATTAATCCATCTCTGCATTTTTGCAGGGTTAGTATATATTTTTAATTATTATTAATAATATTATTATCATCCATATTTTTTTGCTATCTCTGGGTCCTACTTCCTCAGATGTTAATATCATACCCTAATCACAAGTTCTACAATCATTGAAAGTATTTTATTATCACATACACGTATGCAGACGGACGGACGGTGGGGGAGGGAGGGAGGGAGGGAGAGAGAGAGAGAGAGAGAGAGAGAGAGAGAGAGAGAGAGAGAGAGAGAGAGAGAGAGAGAGAGAGAGAGAGAGAGAGAGAGAGAGAGATCAAACACATTTTATGCTTCAATCTTTCGTGACTTATTGCACACGCTAGCATTTCTTATTAGTATACTGATCATAGCCTCCTTTCGTATTTGCCGAGATAACTGTTTTACGAAGTAATACCAGAACCAGACAGTTGATTCCTGTCTTTACCCAAATTGGTGAATCTTTCTGAAACTTCACTTCTAAATTATTAATCGGTCTGGACTGTCTCCGCAAAGCGACGACACGAAATGAACTGGGGTAAAAAAAAAAACGCTTGTGATCAACCGTATTCATGTTGGCAAATGTAGAAAGGTATGAATGCGAATGAATATCCTAAGTATGCAAGAGATGTATTCGAATATATCGTCAGAAATACATGATACATTCGAATACATCATCTCTTGTATTGTGAAGATATTCATTCTCATTCATATATTTTTACATACAAGTTTGTGATATCAAATAAGTTGTTTCTTTTAAGTTTCGTGGAGTGATGATAAAAGGCCAACATTCATGATGCAGAGAAACAAGATTCTGTATTTTCATTGTTCGATTATCGAGCTTTCACAGTAACAAACCGATCAATGACGTAACCATAATGGTCAAAAGAATAAAATTTCTTTCAGCCGTACATTGTATATAAAAAAATCCACAGATTTTCCATTAATATCCTATATTTAATAGTATAATTATTTCAGTTGCCTTTAAGCTTCAGTATTTACTTATAGAATGTCTAAGCCTTGATAACTACGAATAAAACGAATGACATGCGTTTTTTGGGGGGACGGTTGAGAGGCGGCCATGAATACCTTTGCTCCCAACCTTTTGTACTTGTCTCATCGTTTCAATTACTAGGACCTCATGTATCACTGTGAGGATAGAAGATTCGCAGGAAAAGTCTGCTTACTATAATTAATGGTACCCACCAAGGCTGCTGTCCATCCGCCTAGTACATTGAAATGCTAAAAAAAATGTAGGGAGTAACACTTAAGATAAGGAGCCAGACTACGATACCGAAATTATTTATAGTGCCTAAATGGTGGGAAATTGTAACATCACTGATCGTTACTGCGAATGACAATGAAAGTGCGACAACCAGCTGATTGTTGACCGCCCAAGCACGTGAACTACGTCAGTTCGCTTCCGGAGGCCAGAGATCATCATTAACCACTGGGAATGCAACGATGGGTAAGGATTCCTATATTACTGACGTGTTAGAAATTTTCTTCGAGTTTTATGTCATCAATGTAGTTACTAAAATTTTGTTTTCTCGATAGACAAAACAGGCAACAAATATTTTTCTTCCAGGTTGCTTTTGTAGACCTATTCACTGACCATTAATGCCACGGATAACATCGCTATATCAGCATTGAAAATCCGGAAGGGAATAGTGACTACTGTCGAGGCCAACAGGACAGGTTCTGACAGACGGTATAGTACAGGTTTTAATACCATTTCACTCACAATAAAGCTGTGCTCGTCCTAAAAACTCATTTATTCATACATTATAAACATTAATGTCTCCCTTATGCCTATATTACAGGTGCAATCTGCAGTAGGGAAAAGGAAAGCCAAAGACGATGAATTATGTCCCTCTCCCGCTCCCTGTTCGCTTCAGGAGGACGCTTTCAGAAAGCAGGAAGCCCTTCTTCAGGTACTTCAGCGTGTCGAGGGATTCGCGACTTGCTTTTTTCCAGTGAGTAAGGGCGAGAGCTCCTGGGTGCTGCAAGTGATTGGCTTGCGGGCGGAACTCACTGAGAGAGTTTGCTCAAATATTTTGCGTTCGGGTACCGCTTACTAGTGTTCAGTGGGGGTGCAGAAGCCACCGGAGCCAATTCCTTGACTGCATGTAGTACTGTGAAATATTATGAGAAAGGAGATATTTTGAATGTGTAAACAGATAAACATGAAATAAACACTTTACTCGATTTAAATATAAAATTCAAAATCACCATATTATATCTCTGATTGGATGCCCCCAGTATTTAGATGCCCGGAGGCACCGCCCCTCCCCCCCCTCCCTCTGCACGCCATTGCTGGTGATCTCGCCTAATAGGACACAGCCATCCGTAGCTTTGGACCGCCATCAGCTGCCTGCAGTAAACCATGGACGCCGACGAGGACAGGTATGCCATAGTCAAGTGTCCTGATCAGCCGACGTAGAAGGGCAACCGTCAGACACGAGAGCCAACTGAGAAGACTCTGCGAGGACTTGCTCTCTGGCAGGTGGTCCTTGGACAAATTCCTTTCTGTTGTTGGGTATGGTATTCGGCTCACCAATGGGTCATGAATAAGTAAATAGTTGAACCACTTATCAACATTTTTCTGGCTCCCCACTTACCGTGAGTATTGAAAAGTAAACAATAGCAAAACATAAAATCAATCTAAATCATAAATTTCAACGCCAAACAAGTAAGGAAATGCCAGCCTGCATAAAACCCCGAACAGGTTAATATCCGCCCACTCAAAACCGAGCATAAAGAGAAATGACCGCCTGGACAAAAACGCCAACAGGAAAGTGTCTGACCAGGGAAAAGTCCTAATGTCCACGGCTAGAAGTGCATAACTGAGAACGTACTGGCTTCGCGGTCACGGCTAGAGGTACATGGATGAGGTTCGAGAGAAAGGAAAAGGTTGAGAACCACTTTAGAACAGCTCTGGAACATACCGCGGAATACAAACATTAATAGCTTTCTTGTGACTGCGAATGTCTTGTCGACTGGCCATGGGTAAACAGCTGATGGATCGAACAGAAAGGTTTCTCCGAGTCAATATTACGGTTCTAATCTACCAATCACTTGTTACTTAGAAGAATTAAGCCCTGGAAGTTAATATATAAGCTGAAATGTAATTGTTTTGACCGGCATGAAGGACTCAAGAAAATGATAAGTGTCTTCAATGGATGGTAAGAATGTAGTTAACCTAGACAGCATGTTTGCAGATCCATTCCCAATTTCCTTTTGGGTATCTGGTGCCTTCACAAAGAACGTTGGCATCTCTATTTTCCCAACCAGTGTTATTTTCAGCCTTTTTTCTTACCTCTCCAAAACTGGGAATCGAACCCCAATAGTCCACACCATCGCAC
>NC_091569.1:37710003-37725003 GCF_042767895.1 Penaeus vannamei | reverse complement strand
CATTCCAGTCAATTGAATCTTCATTATTTTTATTCCTGTGTCTATCTTGTTTTATACAACTGTTTGATTCTTTAACATTCAATATATATATAATAGATTTGTCTTATTATATTGGTGCTATTTGTCAGTGAAATTACATCTGTGTAAATTTTGATAATCTCACTTTTTAAACAACTTATTTGTAATGTTTTAAATGTAAATTCTGTAAATATATTTTAGTGGATTTTATCATACACCATGATAAAGTTGATAGGGAAGCTTGAACACAGTCTTTTTTTTTTTTGTTAATATTTCTCATTTTTTATTTCTTTTTATTGGTTTCCTTTTGTACGTATTGTGTCTAAACTACTGCACAATTGCATCCATAGAATTTCTATAAATAATTACAAAACCATACATGGTTACCGTTGTTTCAAAACTTTTGTCTCTTTCAGGTGAGCGGTGGGACACTAAAAAGGTCTGTAATATTTGTGGGAAAGTTCTCTCACGTGGTGACAAACTGAAGAATCACATTCGGACACATACAAATAATTTTCCATTCCATTGTGATACGTGTGGCCAAGGGTTTCTCCGTTCGGAAGGACTTCGGGTACACACGAGAATTCACACTGGAGAACGTCCGTATATATGCATTGTTTGTGGTAAGGCATACACAAGGAAAGATAAGTTAACAAGACATGCTATAGTGCACACAGGAGAAAGGCCTTTTGTCTGTCAACACTGTGGGAAGTCATTTACTCGCAAGGATAAAATGCAGCGACATGAAATGATTCATAAAGTTGATAAGCCTTTCACATGTGTCCCTTGTAATGTAGAGTTTGTGAGACAAGAAACTTACAATGCCCATATGGAGAGGAAGCATCCCGAACGCCTCCCATACACTGTAGTGCAACAACCACGTGAAGGCAGCCCATCATATCATCCTCAAGGACTAAATCTTTCAAGCAATGCGGACAGTAAGAGCAGCAGCAGTACAAACAGATCACACAGCAGCAGCAAACACTCTTCCAGTACTACTAGCAGCAGCAACTCTGCCGGTGCTTCGAACCTTAGTAGCTCTAACATTGGACACCACAGCACTGTCACTAATCTTCCAGGTGGTATTACGCTCCCAGGGGGCTTAACCCTCCCACCTAGCATTACTCTCCCTGGAGGGTCTTCTATCCCTGGGAATCATGGCATCCCAGGGGGCCTCACCATCCCCAGTAGTTCCTCAATCCCAGGTCTCGCATCACACCCAAGTAGCCTTCTAAGTGGAAGTTCCCTGTTAGGTGGTCTGCATGGTATTAGTGGATCCAATGCTTCCTAAAGAAGCCAGAATGCAGATATGTTAATTTGAGAAATGTTTGTATCAGTGTATATAACTTGAGTGTGCGTGGTTGTATGTTCATACAATTGCACATGCAGATGCATGCCCGCATGCGCAAACACACACAAACATGTACACATGCATATCCACAGAAACATACATTTACTTGAACAGGTACACACACACAAAAACACGCATTTATACAAATATGCAAAATGTGAAAATTAACATAGACAGACACATACACTTATGAGTAACAACCATATATGTACAACACCTACTCACATTCGTTAATGGAAATGTGTGTATCTGTATGTACATGCATATGTATTTATAAAGGATTGAATTTTTTAATATAAGGCCATATTCACTCCAGTTTTTAATATGAACATTATAAACTATTATTCATACCAAATCAAAGTGGTTGGAATATTTTAATAATTCAGGTTTCTTGTATATCAAAAAGATACAGCAGTGAGAAGTAGAAGAAAGACTTATAAAGTTAACAACTTAATAGTGGCATTTATTAATAACATGGTCTAGATAGCTGTATAAAGATGTAAGATATATAGTATGTATTATTTTTCTCATGTTGGACTCGAAAGAACTCATGCCATGTCAGAAGTATGCTGAAGCTTGAACACAAGTTTGGGGAAATAAAACAAGAACTAAAAATTTAAGAATTGAAATGGAATTGATGTAGAGGTCTCAGATAAGTTTTGTGGGAATAGTGAAAGGGAAGGGGGAACAGGAAGCTCAGAGAATCTTGAGACGAGTCACTTTGGAGGAGTTAAAAGAATATTTCTTTGTAAAATGTATGCAAAAATATTACAGTAAGGGTGAGAAGTGTTACTGAATATAACACCAAAAAATAATGTTAAGCAGTGTGACATCTAAAGTATTTTATCATCAGTGCAGAAAAAAAGGTAACTAAAATTTTCAATGTGATGTTCCTGATGAATAGATGCACAAAATAAACACAAATTAACTAAAGTTCCATAGATCATACTGGGTATTGTCTTTGATCTCTGAATTATTATAGATTATATATATATTTTTAAAACCTCACTTAAGTTGATAGACAGTTAGAAAATATGACTTAGCCTTGTACTAGTAAGTATGAAAAGTCCAACGTGTGTTATCAAATAATTCCAATTTTCATAAATTTGCATACTGGTAAAAGTTTGTATGCTAAATATTTATTTCTTATCGATAGCCATTTTATATCTTTGACGATATAACTAACACAAGATGTACAGTAATACTTGGTAACTCAAGATTATTGCATTAGTGTGAGATTGAATAAACTTTGAACTTTCAGTGAATGTTCAAAGTTTTAGTTATGAATGCATGATGTGAATACCAGGAATGCCCTTTTTTTATTCATATAGTGTAAGAGTAATCTCGAATGGGGATGCAAACCTTCAAATGCCATAATCATATTTAATTTGTGATTTTATGAAGTAGTATTTGTGAAGAGAGTTGAGAGGCCTAGTGAACTTCCTATGTGTTTTATACCCTATATTTGCTATTCTTCTCCCTCCCTCTTCCTCTTCCTCTTCCTCTCTCTCTCCTTCTCCTTCACCTTCTCCCTCATCTCCCTTCCTCTCATGTTCCCTGCCAGCTGTCTGAATGAATATCAATGCCATTATGTCTTTTTCCAGCTATTCTTTATCTTATTTTCTTTAAAGTATACAATATTTAACTGTGTGCTTTCTTGTGATACAGGTCTATTTTGAAATTTTGAAAATGCCTGTATTTCTTTAAACCTTGAGTAAATGGCATTTAGATTAGGCATTGTCAAATTAAGGCTCTGAAGTTAATTTGTAGATACGGGAAGTAATTTGTACATAAATATGATTTTAAACTACTGATGCTGTTGCCAAGTTTTGCTATTGTAGACCCTTCAAGAAGCAATTTCCTGATTGGTTTATATTAATTTGTTTTTAACCATATCTGTAAACAAGTTCCTTTTTTTTTTTTTCTTTCTTTTTTTAACAATGTATTTTCATTCAATTTGCATGCAGTGAAATGTACACATGTTGGCATATGTTATGTTCACACATTTTGACAAGCCTTCATTTATTGGAATACATGCAGGTGCTGACTTTTATATGTTTTGTGAACATACTCTAATATGATGATCACATCTGTTACACGGACTGATGAATTAATATCTTGACCAGAGCAGTATTGAAATGCTCACTTGGCTAGATGTGTTTATATGTGCTGACATGTTTATAGATCTTTTCATGTGTTCTATCTTGTTTAATTGACATCCACAGGTATTGATGTGTACGTTTGTTCTGACATGCTCTCGTGAATTGAAATGTACATATATGACAATTTATTTACAGGTCTTAATGTTTACATTTGTGCTGATACCTTCATATGTTCCCCTGTGATCATAAAAAGTTCTCAGCCCAAACTTGGCATTTGATTGATTCTTTTATGTACAACGATATTCTAACTATTTAGATGTTTGTTCAATTCTTCCCAGATGAACTTAAGTTATCACACCTTGTACGTAGGGAGTGTAGGTCAACAGGGAAATCTTATGCAAAGAACACAATTGGTAAAATGTTGGGTCGAGTGCCTGCTCTGTGTCTGGCCGCATGGATATTGCTGCCAGTCCTGTTTTGTGGACAAACAAATTTATTTTTAAGGAAAACAGCATTTGCAAAACACAGAATTATTCCATTACTGTAAGATATATGTGAAAAATTGACTTTTCTTTTGGATTACAGTATACCAGTGCTATATTTTTTACTAAACTGTATAACCAGAATAGCACTGCTGGAGGTCTACATCCTTGACCTCTTTCTTGATTTTAAGGACACTAGAACTAGTTAGAAATGACAACTTCTCATGTGGATTATATCTTGTATATGAAACATTGTATAAACAAAATAAAATCAGGCCTACCTTTAGTTTCTTATTGTGCTCAAAAACAGTAAATTTTATTGAGTAGGGTTTCCAGAAGAAAAAAAAAAAAAAATCAAAAAATTTCAAAAGTATCCATTGGGTTGATATTCAAAGGGCACTAATAGGCCCGTCCACACAAGTGGGTATAACTGTTGGGTACATTGAGCTGTTGGTCATGTGTAGAGATGATGTCATAGGCAGGCATACTCCTTGGCAAACATGTAGTTTCCCCATTGTTTTGATGCCTGTGATGTCACCTTTACAGGTCCCTGCAAATCATGCTTGTTAATGTGGACAGGCCTTTAGGTTTAGTTATAAAATTAATTGATTCTTCTTAGGTGTAGGATCTTAATCAATCAATCAAAAAAGAAAGAAAAAAATCTGAAATATGCTATTTCACCATGGTGATGCAATAAGGATTTTACCTGTATCAATCCATTAACATGGGGTAAAAAAAATTGGCTAGTAGCCATTTGTTTAGGGTTGCTGGTGCAGTTTCCGATTTGTGCCTCCCTTATGTGGTAGTTTGTGAGCATCAGGCACCTAAAAGCTTATATTTTTGGGGGGATGGGTTAATGAAGTCAAGGTTTACCTTCACTTCAAGTGCTATTGCCTAAAAGATTCACCATAGAAATTATGCTGCTAATATCAGAGAGAAAAAAAAAAGCTGACAGTGTAAGAATGGTCATCATGCAATCACCCCTGCTACTTGGTCCACAACAGCCATGGGATGTGTGTGCGCCACCCTGCAGGCAGGGTTATATATGTCCGCTTATGAATTGACTTTACTACCACTGCTTTAAATCATTATAGTTTCGAAAAAATAATTCTTCTTAGGTCATGATACTTTTGTGAGGAGAGGGATCATGTACAAATATTGTATGGTCATTTAATGCATATTGGAGCTATCCAAGTAAAGGATCTAGCCATAGATAGTGTTAATGAGAAGATGCCTTTTATACATTACTTATCAACCTTTTAAGCATTACCTTCACTAAAGGTTCCTAAACGTTTCACTCCACACTCTCCTACTACCTTCTCTCCTACACCTCCCTCTTCTGTTCCTCAGATATCTATTTCCTCTTCTCCTCCTCATAAGAGAACCTTTGTTTCTCAGTCCTCTTTACCCAGCTCCCCTCCAGAAACTCTTGGAAGACATCCAACACTTCCTGAAGATGACCCAAAGGAACACTCCACTCCCTCCTCCTACATTTGAAGTATTTGCAGATATCCATCTTCCTCCTCAAGTTCTCTCCATCCCCTTCCTCCTACACCCTCCCAACATACCCTACCCTCTCTACCGCTTTCACTTGAAAACTCACACGAATCCCCTCTATCACAGCAATGTCCTCCTCCAGACATTCTTCCTGATACTTCCCCCTCCAATCCCTTGCCCGTTGTTTCGTGGTGGGGCTTAGGAGACGGAGACTGAGACCCAATGCAGGGATCTCCCCTGCCTAGGGCCTCAGCCCTCGATTCAACCAATTGTGCATGGCCTTTTCACCCTCTTGCTGTTTTGTTTCTGTTCTTTCTCCAACCCCTTCTACTATCTACTTCCTAAGGTGTAAGAACCATGCTGAAAGGATGAAAGGCTGACTTTGTGCCAGTCCTGAATGGCCTGAGGGAACCATGGGCACGGTATTCCCCTGTTTTCTAGCCTTTACCCCTCAAGGGGACCCTGAGGGGTGGACTGTTTATTTCCCCAACATAGTTAAGGCTTCCCATGGCCAGTAATGATGTAAAACCCCTATTAGAGGTAATGAGGCTTGCCCCTTTATCAAATAGCCCCACCAATTCAGACTCTCACGGCTCTCCAACACCAGACTCGTCTTTGACCACGACTCTAAACACTTGCTACTACCCACTCATCAATGCCTACTTGTGCATTATCCACCCCAGTCGAGACTCAATCTCCAGAAGACATTCCTACTCTTCCAACTTCCTCAACGTCCTTGTCCTTCTACCAACCCTACAAATATCTTAAATACTCTATTTAGCCCAGCTAAATGGGATGGATTTTTTGTGATCCTCCCTACAGCTCCTTACTCAGGCAACAATCTTCTCTTTCAACAATGCCTCCAAAAGTGGGCAGAATCCCTTTCTGTACCCAACCCGATCATTCCCGTCTCGTAACAGTAACATCTGAAACTGAAGCTATAGCATTATCAAATCTAACTGATCTCCCTGGCAACCCAATTCCTGCAGAACCTCATCCAACTCTTGTACTGGAACTGTGTCTATCTCCCCAGCAAGCTGCCCTATGGATATCGATTAGTAAGATAGTGGAGAATATTTACTTGGCAGCCTCAAAAACAGTGATCTGATATTAGAACACTGCTACTCCATTCCTCCTTGAGGTTATCAAAAGAAACCCACCAACATTGCCAAAATTACTTTCCATACACATGACCTTCCTTTCCGTACCTACATTGGTGGACAATCCCTCCCTGTTCGACCATACCAACCTCCCTGTCAATGTCAAAACTGCTGGCACTTTGGACTTCCTGCCAAACACTGCCATTCCACAGACTGATACCTCATAAGTGCCCAGTATGTGTTAACTGTGGCGGCCCCCATAATGTATTTTATATTGGCTGTCCCACTTACAAGTTTGAGTTTGAGGTAGTAGCTCTCAGATACAAAAATGGTCTCACCCAACGTGAAGACAGACAGGAAGCAGGCCGACAAGGTTTTTCTCATACTCCCTACTCTAGTAATGGTGCTTGCTCTGCCTCTTCCCCTCCACCTCAAGATGTTCCTACACAATCCCCTATACCTGCTTACTTCTCCACTTCTACTACATTCTACTTCCCCCAGTAAAATTCTTTTGCCACTCTAAATCCAGACACTCCAATCTCAACTGCAGCTCCAATCTCAACTACAGCCCTAACATCATCCCCTCTCTCTCCCTGTACTACCCGCAGCAGATAGACTAAACATTCCACCCCTTCTTCCCCTATCGCACACACCTTCACCTACTTTTGCCTTTATTCCTCAGACACCAGTCTCTTCTTCCTTCCCTTATAGGAAAACCTTTGTCTCCCAAAACTCTCCAACCAACTCCACTGCAGAAACTAACAATCAAAGATATATAAAGCAATATCCTTGAGACACAAAATTCCACACACTTTCCTCCAATTCCCTCTCAGCACAACCTAACACCCTCAATTACACTTACTGCTGATATCCATCCTCCTGATATCCATCCTCTTCCTGCTCATATTCCCCCTACACCCTCCCAACACAACCCATCCCCCTCAACTCCAACTACTGCTGATATCCATCCTCCTACTCATATTACCCCTACACCATTTCCTCCTACTCCCTCCCAACACAACCCAGCCCCCACAACTCCAACTACACACACATCCTCCCTCCTTCCATCCCCTTTATCATTTCCACTCCCTCCTGGATACACATGTGAAACCCTTATGTAATTCCCTTACCTAGATCCACCATAGCCCATTCACACAGCAACTCCCTTTCCCATCTTTAACCTTTCAATATTATTCTAGATAGCTGACGCATAGCAACTATCACCCTTCACCCCTCCTTTAATATACTTTCCTATAGTGCTGTATGACCTTATATGGCTAGCACATCTATTTTGCTTTTTAACCA
Source organism: Penaeus vannamei (assembly GCF_042767895.1). NCBI lineage: Eukaryota > Metazoa > Arthropoda > Malacostraca > Decapoda > Penaeidae > Penaeus > Penaeus vannamei. The sequence goes on along the minus strand of NC_091569.1, from coordinate 37,717,148 downwards.
TTAACCATTCCTGATACTTCACCGACTTCCCAGTCCCCCTTTCTCCTCCCCTGGATTCTTCTCCTCCTACTTCTCCAACAGCCACCTCTTTTTTCCTTGAACAATGTCCCTATTCCTTCCCCAGTCATATATACACTGCAATTCACTTAGTAAATCTATCCCCTTATATTCCCCCTACCCCTTCCCAAAATACCTCATCCTCTCAACCACCCAAACCAAAACCTCCCCCAAAACCCCAGTCTTTTTCACATACCTCATCCTCTCAACCACCCATACCCCCCTGCCCCCCCCCCAAAAAAAAAAAAAAAAAAAATCCTTCCCCCTATCCCTCCCACTCCCTGCTGGATACACATGTGAATCACTTTTATCAAAATACCCTTCTCCAGACCCCACCTTCCCTATTGAACCCCAAACACTACCCTTCACCTACTCCTGATCCTTTATCTCAACCCAGAGATACCGAATCACCTACTACAAAGACCACTATATCTACTGTTATCACCTATTATTGCTATGCCTTCCCCAGTCATAGATACAGTGCAATTCATTTACTTGTTCTACCTCCTAAACCTTTTTCATTTACTAATCACTGCTCTACTTCATTCCCTTCCCTCCTTTCCCTTTTCATTACCATACTTTCCTATTACACCCTCTAATCTTATGACATACAACACCTTCCCCTCTCCCTGGTTTCCTCTCCTACTTTTTCAACAGCTATCTTTATTCTTCTTTGAACATTTTTCCTATCCCTTCCCCAGTATAATTCACTCAATTGCTCTTCCTGCTTAACCCTCCCCTTTATACTAATTTCTGCTCTAGTTCACTTGCTCCCCTATTTCCTTTTTCACTACTATACTTTCCTATAATGCTCTCAAACCTTTGACAACTAACACATTTTATTGTAATCTTTCAAACATTAAACATTGAACATTCATTATATGAATATGTGATGGCATAAGTGATATGTGATATATATATATATATATATATATATATATATATATATATATATATATATATATATATATATATATAAAGTGATATATGGAATATGTGATGAATAAGGTGATGGCACCTCAGTCACCTTAGAGAGCAAATGATTGAAATTACTGACCTTAAGCTATAGGTAGAGTGGTCCTGGAGTAATGAACCAGCCCTTCCAAAAGGCAAAACTATTGTTGTCTCTCAGTTATGTGTGATCTAAAATAGTATTTTCATCATACTCTCCATACTCTGCATTTTAAATGAAATGTTGAATGAACTAATAATCTGGTATTTGTACCATTATGACCATGAGCATGATCCTTTACACATACAGACAGAGGAGAAAATTCAAAAAATACTATTCAAATTAGTTTTCATGACTGCTCCTGTTTTCCTAAAAGTAGTCACATAAATATTGGTTATACTATTTTCTACTCCACTTCCAAACAATAATAAATTTGTTATTTGAAATGAGTAAAGTAAGTGCATACAAATAATTAAATTTTGTATAAACAGCATAGATTTTCCATCATTAAAGAGATCTGTTTCACCATAACTATGCAGATCTTTATACATTACCATGGTCCAACTAGGAAAAATAAATGTTTTATACAACAAAAGCAATCTAGATATACAAATAGTATCATTCTCAAAAATCAAAGATGAAATTGATTCAATAAAATGTATATTCAACTCACACTAACCAAAATTGTGAACTTATAGGTGGCTCTTCATTTACATGTTCATTCACAAAGATAACAGTAGAGAAACGTGCAAATACATGTACTTTTTTTATTTCAATACAATAATTTATACAGGAATATTGGTACAATCTGGATAATAAATTTTACAATAATATGATATCAAATAATAATTGAAGCAATAAATGAGAATGCCTTTCACTATTATCAACCAATAAATCATCACAGCAAGGGGTGACAACCGATAGGCATCAACTGCAGAATTGAAGGTGGTAGCCAATCCATTTCTATTTTGCCATAACTTATTCTTCAGACCATTGAGTTAATGTGTACCTTCGTCAACTTTGAAAAAAATGCATGAAACCCAGACAACAGTAGGTGAATGGTTGATGCTGCTATGTCTGATTCAGAATCAAGTGATTTTTTTGTTTTTGTTAGGTCTGCTTTATTTTTTATTGTTTTTATATATTTTTTTGAAGAATATTGTCTTGTGGATAATGAAGATGAAGTGGGAAAGAATGAGAAAATTTAATGTGGTATCATATCAGATAAGAGAAGGTATATTCAAATAAAGGAAACATTACAGACTGAATTAAAACCAAAACTTCATCTATGAATCTGGTTAGACTTATCCAGCTTCTGTTGTAGTAAGTATAGAAAGGGGGGGGGGGAAGAGAGGGAGAGCGAGGGGATCCTATCTGTTTATTTGTCCGTTTTTGTGAAGGTGAGTGTGTATCTCTGTTAAGACAAGCATGGTAAAATACTGGCAATTTACTTAGCCATGAACTACATACAGTATTTGCAAATCACAAAAGGCAAGTGACAACACCAAGTGAAAGTTGATGCCACTGGTTGCATGTTATGAAACGGAGTACCTATTCTAACATCAGGACTCAACCAACAGCATTTATGATCTATTTTAATACTCAGTGGATTTTCAGAATTATACATATGTCCAAACATATTTCAAAAGTATGTGCATATATACCGCCAAATGTTGGTAGATGCTTTTATACCCAAATTAATTATAAAAGCCTGAATCTAAAGACTTTTCCATTTTGTAAAATAGATTTTTAGCATATTTTATAATATGAGAGCTTAAAATTGACTGGTTATGATTTTTTTTTTTCAATGACTCTCCATATATTTTGGTTGGCTTTATTATTTGCTTTGCATTTTAAAAGTGATATTAAACTCTTATTGTGGTGACACATTTTTCATTTACAATTTTTTCATTATAATACATTTTAAATTTCTCTGAGTAAAGGCACGTAAAATATATAACATTTATCTGAAGTTAATAGATAAATTCTACTGATTTTACATCTTATACAATCGTATTTTATGTTATGAGCTATTTTAAACCACATCATGACTTACAATATCTTTGTCAAAAATTATCATATCACATTCATTAATCTCGTATTTTAGCTTGCATGTACATGACAGCAAAACAAAATATGATAATGAAAATAGCAAATTAGCTAGGTATGACCTCCCACAATGTTTGCAAAGTATATCCATCTTTTAATTTCTCAATGGCAAGTCCTAACTCATTTGAGAAAACAGTCTCCCGGTCACTGTGCCGTCCATCAGCGAGGTAAGCTGCCAGAACATCAGCAGAATCATTGATGGATTCATCAATCTCCGCTTCCTCCATTTCTGGCAAATCCAATGTCTCCTCTTCTCCTGCCGGCTAGAAATGTGGAATTATTACTAGTGAATCAGTGTTCTTTTCTCATTATCTCTTATCTGTAGGCAAAGGTGTAGATATGTATATGATATAAGTTCATCAATAAAAAGTAACAAATGTGTGTAAATTCTAAAAGGATGGGAAAGGATCACTCAAAATGCACAAGAGAAATTTTTTGGTTAATTGAGATAAGCCCCCTATGGAATTTCCATTACTCATTAAACCAAGTGTGTAAAATGGAAGTCTTCCTCTTTCTACAAATGCCTGTTCTAAGATAGTAAAAAATCGTCACTAAGTATTTGAAAATTATTGTTCATGAACAGTCTTACAATTTAGCAGACCTCTAAGTGCACTTCTTAAAACATTTTTCTTGCAATCCTAGAGGAAAATTTAAAGCAAGATTAGTTGCCATGCTTTGCAATTAGTCATAAGTAGAAGGGAAGGAAGTAAAAAATGTGAGAGAATTTCCATTTCATGGTATGTATAGGTTGTTAAATTATCCAATGTTTATGATTCATGCACATAGCAGAGTTATCTTAACATCATATAAACATCTCTAGTTTCTCTGTTACTATTTGGTATCTCATGCCAAGACAAATAATTAATAAAAAAATGGAAAGTTTGAAGAGGATCTTACAGTATTTTCTTTCAGTTCAACTTGTACCCTTTCCTTCCTTTGGCTGCCAAATTTCTTATGAAAGTAATTATCTATAAACATTTAAAAGGCTAACATAATACCAGTAAAACAAGATATTCAACTCTAAGGCCACATCAATTTTATTTGTTGTTGCTTCTTGGATTCACTACTTTTTTGTATTCAAAAAAATAAATAAAGAAAGAATAAGGACAGACAAGAAACCACCATAGGTTTTGCTTTTGCAAACCTGTAAATATAGACTCTATCAAAGGCACATGCAGCCGGAAACCATTCAGAGAACTTTGTAGTCACATGCTAGAGGACAACCAATTAGGAAGCATCTTGTCTTTCAAAATATGATACCTCAATAACTCAATCTCAATAGTAATGCACAAGGCGCTAAGGTTTTGTTGTGAGCTGGTGTGCGCCACTCTAAACTCCAGACCTAACTAAACTTGAAGTTTTAAACTATAAGTTTAGTTTAGTTTAGAGTTTAGTTGTAGAGTAGTTTATACAGTATGTATGCAGATCGATGTCTTCTCTGTAAAGCTAAAAGTTTGCATGCCAAAGAAGACAACAAAATGCCAGTGAAAAGGGACCTGACAGTAAATTCTGTTGTACAAGTTTTTGTTTTTTGGATACGGGTTGTTTGTTTTTATAATGTTACTGGCTTACTAAACTTTGAATTGACATTATACAAAACAAAAATTATACAATAATCGTAGCAAATGCAACACATGTAAATTCTGTTAATAACCATGTTCTTTATTCGGAATTGTATTACTAAATCAAAGGACAGGATTCATTATATAAAACGTGGTATGAAAAACTAAAAACTTTAATAATTTTGTTATTTCTTATGTTCTGTAAGTCCTATATCTTCACCTGGAACCTTTTTTTTCGCCCCATTGCTCCATTTTTTTTCTGGAAAAATCCGAGAAGCAACAAATAAAATTGGTGTGGCCCAAGTTATATAAGTAAATGCTCTGTTTTAGCAAATATGCAATACAATATAGAAATTCTGATCTACTTGTCATTGGCAGCACTGTTGGAATGATTCTTTATCAGCTAACATTACTAAATGGCTTTACAGATGCTTGTCTCTTCCTATTTAATCTAAAGAAAAGTTCTTAAAGCTAATCACAGTAATGTACCTACAAAATATCACTGAATTTTATTTCTATGTAAAAGAGAAATTAAGCCGAGTATACTAAATACATGTAAAGTATCAACTAAATACAACCCTAACAGATAAAAAAAAAACTATTCAAAGCTTAGCCATCACAGTATACTATCAATGAAGGCTCTACACACCACCTCTCTGATACTATCCTAAGATACTTCTCTTTACACATGAAAATCTAAAATAAAATCACATCATGAAGGTGACAATCAAAAATGATTACTGACATAACCAGGGGATATCCTGTGCTTCTTCTTAACTGGAAATACTGTCTACAACAAATAAAAAATGTATAAATGAAAAATTTCCTACAAACACAAACTTGTGACTTTTAACAGTTTTACATTAATATTTTATTGCTAGGTGAATGTCCATTTTTTACAGCTAATTTCTGGTATCACTTAAAATGATTAATCTTACCCTTTTAGTTACCAGGACAAGTGTGTTAATATAAAGCAAAATGCAAAGCACTAGCATTATGAAGGCGACAATTGGCAGTAAAGAAAAAAAAGAAAGAAAGAAAAATTGGGAGAGTTCATTCAAAAGTGGAACCATAGTAATCATAATTTGGAATTTCTTTGACATGATCAGTTTTGTTACAAAGTATCTTTGCTTCTTCATTCTACACACACGCATTACTGAATCTTCCAGCATATGATCCCTCCCTTTAAAAATATTTAGGTATAGAACTTTTTTTTTAGTATAACAAACATCTTATATCTCACTCTAAATTCTGAAAAAACTCTCCCTTTTACCATCACTTTCACAAAACTATGCAAAGAGCAATGCAGCCATGTTATTCACTATTTCTTCAACATACGGTGCTCCCAGTGTTGTAATACACCGGTTAGTACATTTTCAGATGAGCGCAATACTGTACTTTATACTGACGAATACAACTGTACAGTGGAATTTACACAGGTGTAAAACAGCACTATTCAGGAAGACAGGTCTTTCACAATAAAATCCTTTTTTTTCAATCTTTGATAAAACTATAATTACATGTCCATATAAAAAAATTGAAGTAAAAGAGAATAACAACTTCCATATTGACTATGTAAGACTCTCCTACGAGGCTCTGACACCAACACCAATTGCTACGAACATTCCTGGAGGAGGTGTTGCCTACCTGGTCAGCATCGACCAGTAAAAATGCCCGGGGGATTGAGTTCAAAGCAAGAGAGTCCTGCAAAATAGACTCATGTGTGAAAGTCTATCATTCCAACTGGCATAGAGTGTAGTTGAACTGTCTTGATTTTCTATGAACACAATCACAAACTGGTTGCAAACATCTATTTCATCAGTGAAAGGGAGAAATGAAGATATTTCAATTGGTAACAATACACAATGCATGATCAACCCCTCATGGACAACAGAGAATATTGTCATTAGAAGGACCTTCACTAACATGAGTCAAAGAAACAGAAGCCCCAAACTAAAAATCAGGTTTGGTGATTATTGTAATCAGTGTCTGTAATAAGTTCCATATTTCTTGAAATTCTTTTTTTTTTGTTTGTTTATGCAGAGGAGTCTCAGACTGTCTCAAAAGTCTAATAACAACTCTGGTAACATATCTTATTCAACAGCTACAATCAGCAAAACAGAAATAGATAAAGTAAAACTAAGAACTCCTTCACCATTACAAATGGAGCATCCGTCCTATAGATTTACAGCGGTAACCAGTAATCAAATAACTGATAGTAATAGTAATAATATTGATCATAACCATTAATACAATCATTGCTATTACTACTACTATCTTTCATTTTTATCATCTTCATCATTGTTATCATCTTTATTATAATAACAATAACAATGATGACAATAGTTAGCATCCCGTTTTTTCTCTGGTAAGCGGGCACATTACTTGAGGTGCAACTCTCTGTGTATCAGCCTACGTAAAGCCTTAAAAGAGCAAGTTGGATTAATGCTTCTACGTCCACATAC
>NC_091569.1:37695003-37702503 GCF_042767895.1 Penaeus vannamei | reverse complement strand
CTTTATCTTTCTTACCAATGTCAGTCTTGAACTATTTCCCAAGAAAATATTCTGAGGTGGATCTAATCATTCACCCATTGAGAATGCACCATGATATGCAAGAAATTCAATGTTCTTATAGTTACTAGAAGAAAAATAAAATTCCATATCATATAGAAAAGCGAAAAAAGTTATTTCATTTTTGATTTCGTCAACAGAAGTGGTGCTACATATCTTTTTTATGTACTTTGGAATTTGATATATAACTTATCCTGTTTAGTATTTTCAAAAACAATTTACTTACATGAGATTTCTAAGTTATCTTTCTCTAATGTTTGTTTTACATGTTTTACCATAAGAAAAAGAAAAAGAGAGAGAAAAATAAATGAAAAAAAAAGGTAATGGCAAAAAAGAAAAAAGAAAAGAAAGACAGAAAGAAAAAATAATTATCTCAAAAATGGCAATCACATATACGTAAAGTTGAAGGCAACACTTACTAGGCTCTACAGGTACGAGTTTGGTCATGTGATCGTCCACCTTCATATCAGCTGGCATGCAGGAATCAGGGAGGGCTGGAGCACCAATCTTGTATATCTGGAGGGTGCTCATCTTCACCTCAAAACTGTGTGGGTGGTACTTGGTGCGCAGCCCATAGTAGTATTCTCTGATGCGGTCGTCACGAGCGGATGCCCTCATGGACTGGGTTCTCTCTACCACCTGTGTTAACGTATAAGAATGAATGAATGGAAACATAAAAGATCTTGTGACTTTGTGTTTTGCTTATTGGATGTTGCCTACACTTTTACTTTAGACAGTTATATACGAACATATATAGCTTGTGTATTTTTGCAATACTCTCATACTTGTGTGGCAAATAAGGGAGGTCAGACAGGCCAAGGAATAAACTCATTGGTGACAAAGTGCTTCTGGAGCTATCTATGTGCAAAGAAAATTAATCCATTGGCACCAGGTGCATGTAGTATCCATAGTATTTTTTGTGTGAATTTTGTTTACACATAGATGGCCCCACAAACATTTAGTTACCAAGGAGTCAGTTAGCAAGCCTAACTGGCCTTATTTGATTAAATAAAATAGTACTAATATCATTGTTATTATCATCATTTTTATAAAAGAAAAGGATAAAAAGGTGAGTTCTGGTAGGACCGATAACTGACTTCTTGGTGAATGATCATTTGTGGAACCATCTATGTGTACATAAAATTAATAGATTAAAGGCATGGCACTCCTTGCATCAAAACTACATTGTCTACATGCATTCCCAGCATCAATATGTTAAGAATGAGATAGTTAAAAACTGCAAAATCTATTAAACAGTATTCAATGTTACAAAAATCATAAATATTTACATTACTGTTTCACTGGGGAATGCCTAAACTTCTTTCAATGTAAACAACACCTTTAAACTTACAACACTTCCCTGTAAGAAAACCACTGAAAATCATACTGAATCTATACACTAACCAAGTCTAAAGAAAATAGTGTTCTACTTACACCTCCACTCTTGGGCAAGAAGACAACCCTAATGAAGGGAATATCTCTGACAAGTTCATTATACAGTCTCTCCTGGTCAAGGACAATGATCACGTCGACCTCAAAGGCCTGCGCAACGTGTGTCAAACTCTTGTATCCTTCATTCTTGATCCAGCCACATGTGTTGATAACCACCCCCGACGCAGCCACTGCAGGGAAAAAAATCACTTGTCAAAATTTGCATGTTAAATAAAATGCCCTGAAAGAAAGAAAAGAAAAAAGTAAACCTCCAGTAAAAGCATGAGGAAAATCCCTGCAAACCTTTTCTATTGCCAACCATCTTATCTTGAATGGTGGCAGCCATGCGTGAGACAAGGATGTTGTATAGAGTCATGTTGGAAGCAGGACTCAGGTGGCCAAAGTTGTACACAAGAGGAGCCTCCTGAGAAAAGCCTTCCCCGACATCAGCAGCTCTTTCAACTAGCAGTGCACCTTGAAAATAGACCAACAGTTATGACACTTCTAATAGTTGAAAATGAACATACAATATAGCACAATATATTATTATTTCAAACATGCTGGGACCCTGTTTACTTGTATGTAACATATAATCATCATATACCTATAGTTCCTGGAATTGCAATGGATCCTTGTCCAATATCCAAATCTACAAAGATAGGCCGACGTCCCATCCGCACAGCATAATTGAGGAGAATTCTGCACAGAGTTGACTTTCCTACATCACCTGGACCAACAACCATGGTTACTGGTCCTCTGGTATCTTCACCTCGACTAAGACCTTCATCTGCATGCCTGCGCAACCGCTCCAGGCATGCGTGTGTATTGAGGTACATAACCTAATCAAGAGGCAATTTGTGAGAATTAGTTTATTTCTTAAAGATGTGACAACAAAATTACATACCCTAGATTTTCCACCACGCATGTGATTTCGTTATTAAGACACGTAAGAAAAATTACCAGTAATGAAAATATAAGAGTCAAGAAATAATTAGTTTTCACCATTCAGTAAACCATCTTCTTACCATTGGGGTTTCCTTTGCCACATAGGTTCCCTCTGTCGGGCCAGACAGCTTGAGAACACAGCCATGCCAGGTGAACACGGCTACCTTTGCTCCAGGGAAGAAGGTGTAGGGCTTGTCTGGTGCTAGTTCTGTGCCAAACACTTCCGCTTTGCCATTTACCAGCTGTTGAAGATATATTTAGATTTAAATTCATGCCTTCACTCATGAACATGGACAACAGGGCTAGTTAATCTATTTGGAAAAATTTGAAGAGACTGACATTTCATACAACATAAAGTCATAAAAACCAAGTGAATTAGTACATGACACATGACCTACTTTTAACATATGAGTGGTTCTAGACAATAAAATACTTATTTTTGTAAGTCAATTATTCAAAAATACATACATCTACATTACATGAACAGGCAATATACCCCTGAAATAGTGCACAGGTAGGTAATAAAGGAAAATGGGAAAAAAATAATAATACAATACAATTTTCACTATACAGATGACAGCTATATCTGATTTATAAATTACAATAATTAATGTATTTATCTTTGCTTTTTTTTAGATATGAAAAAAACTGTACACTAGCTACATAAGTATATATATCATATATAAAAAATAAGAAAAAAAATGAGGATACAAAATATTTGTGATTGTTATATCTATCACATTATTCATATATAATGATCATCTACACTAATAATAAACATAAAAATAGTGGCAATAAGATGGCAAGAAATTAGTTCAAATAATAAAAAATAGAAAGGACATCACTTCAAGGAAAATAACAAAATACATAATTCACAGTACTAATAATATTCACAAAAACAATTACAGTCGCATGAATAAGCTAATAATCATAAAGATAATGATGATGATGATAATGATAATGACAGGACTGATGATGATAGTGACAAAAATCACAAAAGTAACCTTACAGTTACGTTCAGACTTACTGTGAGATCGACTGTATCCTGCTTGCCCTCCACCTCAAACCTGAGTTCGCTGTCCGGGTCCAAACGAAACTCCTTTTCAGACATTTTGTGCTAGCCTATTAACCTGTTGAGAGAGCGGAAAGTCAAAGAAAATTAATTACTTATTCCTATGGATACAGAAACCCCCAAACCCCCACAATCTTGGCCCCAATACCAGGGGAAGAAATGAAAGATACCAGGGAAATCGTGGGGTAAAATGTGGAATATTCACATTTTACAGAATCAGTTGCTATCTTCTCTAATGCAGGGGCTGTGGCCCCTATGACCCTCCCATAGGATCCTGCCATGTAGGTGCAGCATGCCAAGTCTGTCCGCCGCTCTCTCCTGTTGTGAATACATGGAGGATTCTTTGTTTTCCTGGGCAGGTTCAGGGAGCAGCAGCCCCCCATGGGGAAGTTGCAGGGGGTATAGCCTCCTACATTAAACAATGTAGTGACAGTTTCTGTGTATATTATTTACATTTTACCCTGTTTTTCCCTGGACTTTCATGTTCTCCCCTGATATCGGAGCCTAGAATGTGGGGGTTGAGGGGATTTCCACACAATAAATAGTTTTGGTTAATAGTTGAAACAAATAAATGTACTAGACATCTAAGGTCATATACCACTATGGTAAAGTATTTTGGTGAAAAGAGTAAATGCATTAACGATTAGTATAAAGTGTTAAATATCAAAGTTTATAATGTTATAGGATAGTATGATAAGGAAAAGGGTAAAGAAGATGTGCAAATGATGTAAATTGGACATTAATTAAGAGAAAGGTTAAGAGTATACAGCGACTGGATGGAATGGGGTGTATCTGCTGTTGGGGAAGCTATAGTAACATTGGAGGGATTAGAGGGTGGATGAGGGAGCGGAACATTTTCTTGGATCAAGTCAAAGAATTTTTAGAAATCTTCAAGAGTTTCTGGGGGGGATCTGGATAGGGAGCGCTGAGGAACAAAGGATCTCTTGTGAGGAGGAGAAGAGGGGATAGATGTTCAAGGAGCAGTGGAAAAGGAAGGTGTAGGAGAGGGCATGGAAGGCGAAGATAGAGTAGAACATTTAGGGTGTCTGGTGCAACCTGTAAAGTTAGGGGCGGAAGAGTAGGTATTGAAGTAGTAGAGATTGGAGTATCTGGATTTAGAACAAAACCTGCATATTTGCGTTGTAAACAGTGAGACGAATCCAACGATACCAAAATCATCGTGATCCAGTATGCAAAGTTTTAGAAAAAAAATTACCTGGAAAATACTCCAAAGAGTTTTAAGTCCGCCACTCCTACATCAACGACTTTAGTATCTTTGGATTCCTAGCACTGTCCACAATGCAAATATATAGTTTTTATTGCGCGGAAACCCCCTATAGCGACAAACTTGGCCCCGATAGCATGAGGGAGGGCATGAAAGGTTCCGGGGAAAATGCGTGGTTAAATAACGCTAATAATATAACCTTAAAATGATAATAACAATGTTAATTCACATTACTTTACACGATTTTAAGCAGAACCACACAAGATGTAACGTGAATCGTGGGTGATTAGAATAATATTCTGGGGCATAATTAGCTAGTTTCTTCAGGAATCCTTCATTCTGCTGCTATAAAAACATTTATGCACTCAACAGTCAACATTCTAGTATAAAATACATACCTTTTCTTAGATTTTCAATGATAAATCGAACGAAAGAAGGAATTGCCGTGGCTTTCGGACATTTGTTTTGTTTAGGTACAAGTTTTGGATATGTATCTTTCGAATATATTCCTGCACATAGCTATTGAACCACAACATCAATATATAAACCATTATATTTCGCTAGATAGAATTCCATGCGTATAGAATATTCCATATGGCCAACAAGATTTCTTTCGAATATATTTCAGCGAGGGACGTAACCCCAAAATTAGTTGTTATTCACTCAGGCAGAAAAATCATTCATCCACGTCAGTAAACTACAAAGTTTAATAAAGATTAAGTAAAGAAGCCTCAAGGGTGCATACATTAAAGTTTGCTTCAATAAAACGTTGCCAGAGAGAGGAGGAGAGCGTGATTGCAAAGGCGCACTCCCTAACCCAGTCCTTCGTCAGCAGTTGCGAAGTGAAGAGCGTTCTAGGGAAAGCTGCCGAATTTCTTCACTGGAAACCCCATTTCGCTCTCTTCCATGGTTCCTCCTTCGTTATAGCGACGGTGGGTCATCATGGACTTCAGTTACCTACTGGAACTGGCCAAGGACAACGACCAGAACAACAAGAAAGAGGTGAGATAAGGACGATTTCGGGGATGAGGTCGGGCATGGCTCTCGCGAGAACCTATTTTTATTTAATGCACTTTCGCCCCCACGACTGTTGCAGAGGGACGTCCTCTCGCTCCCTTCCCCGAGAAGGGGCGTGCGGGCGGGTGTCTGGGCGTCCCAGAGGGGTTTTATGGGAGGAGGGTGTTGAATAGGGCCCAGGACTGGATAGAAAGGGGTTGTTTTAGAAAAGGTTACGTCAGTTGCTGACCCTATTTACACGGAGGTCTTCGGGTCAATGGTTGCTTTTGAGATGTTTTGTCAAGTGTGCATTGGTTTCATGTAGTAAGGTATGGTATAGAGTTTTGTTCAACTACATATAGATTTATCTGGAAAGATCTATAGTTTTTTTCCATAAATTTTTGACAAGTATTTTTTTTCGGCTTGGCCACCATTCTGCGTCTTCTTTGATACGAATTATGCGTCTGCGTTGGTGCATATCATTTGGCTCTTCATCAGGAATAATGGCAGTGAATTTTGTAACAGGGCAATGACCCATATGTTGAATTATTTGATTTCTCGCCATAATCACAGGTTCAGTCATACGCGTTGAACAAATGTGAAAATTATAAGTAGGTGGAAAATTGATTAGTTCTAAGGCATTTTTCTTCTGATGCAAGCCTGTCCAAAAGGAAAAATAGATTAGGATGATTATAGATTTAAAAAGAAAAAACTGCATTTCTTCACTATGACAGTGACCGTCATGCGCATAGTTTATCGAAATGGTTAGAGAAACAGAAAAATCTGTGCAGCTAAGCCCGAAAATCTTGTGGAAAAGGATCCATTTCTCTTTCTGCAGACACTGACAACTGGAACACTTCCTCGAATCGAAATCAAGGTTGTCCATTGTAGCCGAGTACTGCCGAAGATTACCTGAATTGGTTAAGTTAGTTTAGGTTGGGTAGGTTAGATTAGATTGGTTAGGTTAGGTTAGGTTAGATTGGTTAGGTTAGATTATGTTATGTTATGTTAGGTTGGTTTTGTTAGGCTAGGTTGGTTAGGTTAGGTTGGTTTTGTTAGGTTAGATTAGGTTGGTTAGGTTAGGTTACGTTGGTTTTGGTAGGTTAGATTAGGTTGGTTAGGTTAGATTAGATTAGGTTGGTCTTGTTAGGTTAGATTAGGTTGGTTAGGTTAGGGTAGATTGGTTAGGTTAGGTTAAGTTAGTTAGGACCCATGCCTCCAAGAAAGAAAAACATCATCTAGAAACGGATCTGTTTCTAAAATCCTTGCCATAGTTTATAAACCCCTTTGGCAGTTTATTGTTACATGGTAAACAAAATTCATTTTGTTCGCTTTTGATGAAATACTGAAAATTTGCAGACTGATTACTGGACTGTATTTTCTATCTTTTATGTGCAATAAAAGCATTGCAGAAGATGTTTATCTCAGAAATCATCAGTCTGTCAGTTCAGTTTTCTGTTCACCTTGTAGTATGTATATGTCTTAATCTGCAATTTGAGAAATATCGAGGGCAGTGAGATTGGCAAGTAAAAAGATCTGCGAATCTTTCTTTGTGTGCCATTTTAGGAATACGTGAAATGCAATTAAGTACTTGTTATGAGAATTGCTGGCTTTGCAATATCCATTCAAATAAGCATGCAAGAAATTTGAGGTTCGGTTGTATGGAAGATGTCTATTGTCTTTGGATATGAAAATTAACAAGAGGTAGAAAGTGTAATATATAGAATCTTTAATGTCTGTGTATATTTGTTAAATTTTTATGTTATGAATGTGC
>NC_091569.1:37680003-37685003 GCF_042767895.1 Penaeus vannamei | reverse complement strand
ATTAGGTAATGGCACATTGGAATACATAACTACATGGGAAAAAATACTAAGCCAAAATGAATAGCCGTATATCTACAATAAGAAGAGAAATTAATTTGTAACGTTTCAAACTCGCCAAGAGTTCCTCATCAGACAAATAAGTGACTGGTTATTGGTCTGATGAGGAACTCTTGATGAGTTTGCAAAGTTACATTTTAATTTCTTGAATTATTGTAGATATTTTCCTATTCATCTGTGTACACATTGTGTGTGTGTTTATGTTCATACTAAACTAATTTTAGCATGGACATAAGACTCTTTATAGATTAAATAGTAAACACAAGTGATTAATCTTGTAGATGAGGAGTACAGTCGTTCCCCATCTGACCCAGATAATCACCAAGTGGAAAGTAGAAAAGCTCACTTCCAAGTCTCCTTTTGTTAATGCTCATGGATTATGTTGACTGGGTATTAGTTGTGGTTGCTCAAAGTGGATGCTGGCTCCAGCTTGTGGGTTTTCAAAGAGGATACAAACAACATCAAGAATGTCTGATATATTATGTTAATAATTTTGGTTTAAACAGTGTAATAGATTAAAAAGGATAAAAAACAAATTAAAGAAAAAAAATGATTTAATTTACATTGACTTGGGAAGCTACTGAGGTTGTTAATTACTGTTAATTTATCTTATCATTTTCAGTGGACAGGACTTACCAAAATTAGTTTTATGTGTTTACAGAGTCGAGTCATCAATAGTCTTAAGAAAGAAGAGGAGGAGGAAATGGGTCCAAGGAAAAGAAAAAGAAGACGCAAACATGATGACGAGGATGGATTTATAAATGATGGAGATGCATATGACGATTTTCCTTCCACGTCAGATTCTAAGAAGTCCAGCTTGAGTACAGGAGTGAAGGTTCCAACCAATATCAACTTGACAAACTACAAAAGTGATAAATACAACAATTTCAAGTATGATAAGGAGAAAGAAAAAGAAAAAGAAAAGGAAAAGGAGAAGGAGAAGGAGAAAGAGAGACATAAAAAGCACAAGGAAAAGAGCAAGGCCAAGGCAGCACCTCCCCCCATGAGCTTTGAGGAGTTGCTAAAAGTGGCCCAGAAAAAACAGACTCCAGGAGGCAAAACAGAAGAAGAGGTCAAGAAAAAAGCTAAGGAGCAAGAGAAGAAGAAGGACATTGATCGGCCACTCACTGCCAAGGAGAAAGAGGAATTAGAGGAAGAGAGAAGAAGAAAGTTACGAAGAATGGGCAAGCTGCCTCCAGAGAAGAAGGAACCAGAGAAGTCCAAGGAGAAGGGACCGAAGACTGAGCCAGGTAGTCAGGAAGAGAAAGCAAAGAAGGAAGGCGACAAGATGGGTGGGAAGAATAAGCCTGCAAGCAAACTGCAACAGGCACTGGAGAAACCAAAACCTGAACCCAAAGTGATTGACAGAAGTAAATACTTTGCAGTTCCAGCAGCGGTCAAGCCACGAGAACCTCCTCAGAGCAGGGACTCAAGGCCTCCCCAAAATAATAAACAGATGCCTTCCAAGTCCCAAGACAGCCGAGCAGTCTCAGCCAATGATGGAAGACCGCAAAAGAGCAGAGAGTTTCCTCCGAGAGACCTCAAGCCCCAAAAGTCCCGTGACTTTCCACCAAGAGACAAAGGACGCCCATTCCCTCCCCCAGACTTGCATCGACGACCGCCCCCTGGTCCAGCGCTCAAGAGAGGTCGGATTGAAAGTGATTCTGAAGAGGAGTATGATTCAGAAATGGATGATTTCATTGATGACGGAGAAGAAGAATTGGATTACTCAAATGAAATCAAGAAGATGTTTGGATACGATAAGAGCAGATATGCGTGGGTATCATTTGTTTCACTTGTGCTTTTAAGAATCTTGTCAAGTTTTTCCATTTTTACCTTGCACTGTTATATAGAGGTAGTTATTTCTGTCTTACTATTAAAAATGAAATGTGATACTTGTTATGGAAAGAGACAAGATATTTTTTTTTAAAGATTAATTTGGAACACAGCAGTTTATTCATTTTCACATTTTTTCTTCTATGTTTTGAGGCATTAAAGGCATCACCTCGGCCATCAGCCAATTTTTTCATCACGACATATTTTGACTCACCCGGCCCTGTGCCAAATTTTTCATGATGGCATATTTTGACTCTTCCGGCCCTCTCCTAAATATTTTTAGTATATGAAGATGACATCACCCATATCCAGTGGGGTGATATAAGCTTTATGTTGCTTGATATTTTGTGCTTATTTTATTAATTAGACAATGTTGTTTTAGAAGGGGTTATGTTAGGCTATTGCATATGTTATTTGTACTTATGGTTACTCCTTGTATCCCCCTCACAGAGATGATGAAGATGACTGTGATGACATGGAGGCTTCATTCTCTCAGATGCAGAAAGAGGAGCGCATCTCTGCGAAAATTGGTCTCATGGAAGATCTGGAGGATATGAAGAGAGAAGAGGAAGAGAAGAAATTAAAAATGATCAGGATGAAAAAGATGAAGAAGGGTAGATGAGGCCCATGCATGAATGGAAACCCAGAGGCAAGAGAGAAGTTGAGAAGTAGATGAAAAAAAAAAAAAGTTCTTGAATCCATCTGTACATAGTTTTTATGATACACCTGTGCCAGTAATGAATTTTATATGTATATAGTTGCCATAGTCTAACTTCCCTCACCAGGATATACCATACTGCCAGAGTGGATCGTGGGACTCAAACACTGATGATGAAGTATGGGCTGTTTTGTGGTCAATATCAGTGGCGTATATGTTTTGTTATTAAGATTTTTTTTCACAATATTTGAGTATTATTTTCTAATATCATTGTCATTATTTTTACTATACCATTTTTGAGTTTATCATCATCAGTTTTTTTTCTGTAGTATTTTTTATTTATTCATTATGATTTTTTCCATTTATTGTTGTTGTTATTGCCATTTCATTATTATATATTTTTTTATTCCTATAGTTGTTATAAAGATTAGATTTTGTATTCAGAAAATGTGTATTATACTATGCTGAATTTTGACCTTCATTGATACCTCCTCCCTTCCTTGTTCTGTATGAAATTGCATTTTACTGAATAGTAAATACCGATGATTGATGTACCATAGTTCTTAGTTATTATATGGAATGTTTAGCATAGTGTGATAACATTTGTTGAAAGCAGGCTAGAGATGTACCTTGAGGATAGGGGGAGAACTTGAGATCCAGATAATCCACATTTTTTCACACTAATGGACGTGCTTCCATTTTGTTATTTTCATTTTTATTGAATGAATTATTTCAGTGATTTAGCACAATCTGTTAAGGGGATGGTGAATATTTGTTTATTTTATCTTTATGTTGTGTTGAGTATTTTTTAATTGACATACCTGGTTCTTTGTAATAAAAAGGGGGTTGAAAAAAGGAAAAAACTAATCCTAAGACAGTTATAAGTTACTGCTTCCTCTCATGATATCTGGGTTTGATAGATGGAGCCTGAAAAATATCCTAAACCCTGGCTAAGCTGGGATTAAAAGTTTCCTAGATAAGTTGTCATACTCATCCAAGATGGGGGGAAAATGACACTAAACGAGAATAAAATGAGGTATTTTACATTGTTGCTGCAGCTGGTTGTGGCTTCGTGTTACGAGATTTCCCTAAGATCTGTTGCTTTCTTTTCTTGTAGTTGCTTTATTATTTCTGTAAGGAATGAGTAACGGCAAAACAGACCACTTCTGTTTTGTAGATAGTATTGACCATGTTATACAGTGTAGGATAGAGATGCCAGAAATGGGAGCTTTTAGTTATTGGTTGGGTATTGACAGGGTACATCATAAAGAACTGAACTTTATCATTTCTTTGTTGAAAGTTCCTTTTGTTAATGTTGATTGAGGATGAAAATTTACAATGGAGAATATATTTATTGCTGAGATTTATAACCATAAGTGCATGTCAACTGGAAAGGATGCAAAATTTTGTAAAGACTTATGTCATCTGTGTTTCAGTTTAGTAAAGCACTGCATTTTGAAGGAAATTTAATTTACTAGGGAGAGAGTGTATTAAAGCAAACTCTTCCTTATTTCATGAACATTTAAAAAATCTTTTCCCAAGGGCCAAAATTTATCATTCTTTCACTTGGGTTTACATATGAACCAAACTATTCTTTATATATCGGAATATCTACAGAATTTCAGAGTAGAAAAAACTTTTTTCTAACTGCACTGTATAACTGGAGTATAATTTTATACCTATGAATACTTTCTTAATGGTGGTTTGACCCTTTTTTATGATATAAAAAATAAGACAAATCATTAGAAAAAAGGTAATGTTGTGTTTGTGGTCTTTATTCTTACAAGTCTTCATATACTATATGTTATGAGGGACATGCACTTAACCTTAGTAGAGGTCTTGTAGTTACCTGTGCAATTTATTTTCTTTGTTTTGTACATATTTTTATTGATTTGTATTTTGATAATCTTCTTTTTGTGCTTATAGTAGTATGTAGGAACTGTATTATGTTGCATTAGATGGGAATCCTTTGTTGGCTCTTATGTGAAATTGAGAAGAATATGAGAGAAGGAAAAATATAGATAGCAGATATTCATAGTGGACTGGGAAGTTAGTTAATAAGTTTTTAGATACTTATTTTTCACCTTTTCCTTGTGGAGGGATCAAACTTACAACCTGTTGTGGCTATTGTGATTACATGATAATCAGTTTATTAAAAGGAAGAAAACCAGGATTTTTTAAAAAGTTTTGCTTCAGATATTGAGGAAATAGGTGATTGGAGTTCCATTTTCTTCTTAACAGCTCTGATCAGGTGGTTTATTTATTATGTTTTCTGTGAAAACGTTATTCTTTATACTGCTCTCCAAGTGTACAATATGTCCAAATGTTATGTATTATTATCATTTATTTAGAGAAAAAATATAATGTGACTGTTGTTTATTTAAGATTTGATTTGAGAGGTTTATATTTAACCATTGGTATGTTGATTTGTGTTGAATACAGCTATATG
>NC_091569.1:37670003-37675003 GCF_042767895.1 Penaeus vannamei | reverse complement strand
CTGTATAGTTCCACAGTGTATTTATCATTCGTGTACCAGAGGGGAATCCAAGTCTCTGGTATATGGTTATGATATTTATGGGTCGATGGTTATTTTCAATTAGTTTTTTCTTTACTTTTTCGTATACCTTTGTGGTTCAATGATTTTTACTTTAGGATTAATTTCTTAAGATAAAAGGAAAGAGGAAAGAGAAAGAAAGAATAAGTTAAGAATAAGAATGAGAACGGTGAAAAATATATAACCATATTTTACCCTATATACAGATATTGGTTGAGAATATGTTCCAGCTTTTATTATATTAAAAAAGGACATGATATTTTCAGTCGTTTTACAGTTATAAAACTTGCTTGTCTCCTTCAGGTGGTTCCTCCTGTACGATGCAAGAACAAGCTACAGACTTCTGTGTCAGAAGCCCCCAGAAAGACATCGTCAAGTGGTGAGAGTAAAAGGAAGAAAAATGAAGAGGGAGAAAAAGAAAAAGAAAGAATTAAGGCTTATGACTATGCAGCGTGGGATAAGTTTGATGTCGTAAGTATAATTCCTTACTATGTAATGGTAATAGTGATTATTGTAATAATAATAATGTTGATGGTGGGGGTTATGGTGATGATGGTGATGATGATGATGACGATGATGATAATGATAATAATAATGATGATATTAGGTTTGTGTTTCTTTTCATGAAGGTAAACATTCTTCTTTCCCAATAATGATGATCAGTCATGTGTTTTACAACAGGATAAGGCATTGGAGTCTTCAGATGAGGATGAGACAACGACTTCCACCACAAAAACTACCACCACGAAGCTCAGCAAGCAGGAAAGAGCCACTGCCCTGAAAGAAGAGGTAAGTGTCTGTTACTTTGCATCAGTCGGTTCGGATGTGGAGACACAAATTTAAGCTTACTGATTGCTGAGCACTTTTGCTACATGTCTGGACAAAGAATTCAGTAAGGCATCAGAGCTGGAATTGGAATAAGATATTAAATAAATGGGAGTTCATATTGTTGATAGGGTATAACTTTAGCCAAATAATATTTTTCCCCTTTTTCTATTGTTACCTAAAATAGAAACCTTGTTAAGGCTTGGTCTGTTTTTTTTTTTTTTTTTCAGGGTAACAAATGCTACAGTAGTGGACAACTTGATAGTGCTATAGCCAAGTACACCCAGGCAATGGCACTAGATCCAAGCAACCCCATCCTACCCGCAAACCGAGCAATGGCTTATATCAAGATAGAAAAGTAAGTGGGTTTGGCTTTTTTTTTTTTTTCTTTTCTCACATTATAAAGTAATTTAGTACAAAGTAAAAGTGAATCATAAAATCTCTATAGATTGGAGATGCAGTTGTAAAATGCTGAAAATGCTCTGAGTGAAGTATAGGGGGTTTAGTACATATCATAACTTTCACCTTGTTGGCCCCAAAGAAAATCAGTAACAGCTTAGCAATCCAATGTGATAATTTTAAAAATAACTTTGTTTATTGTTGGACAGCAGTCCAGTTGTAACAATATATTTTGATATAACTAGGGTTTATTCTTAATTCCTAACCTGCAGGTATACTGCTGCTGAGGCTGACTGCAATAAGTGCATAAAGTTGGATCCAAAATACATTAAGGCTTTCTTAAGGAGAGGAACTTCTCGGATAAAGCTAGCAAAACTGGAGGCAGCAAGGGAGGACTTCCAGAAGGTGAGATGGGGAAGTGTGTTGTAGTGTAGAGTCAACATATTAATTTTGTTTTTTCCATCATATATTGTCTTGGTGACAGTCTATAAATTGTAATTTTAAGCCAACCTTTGTAAGTAGAAAAAAATGGGGGAGCAATTTACTGGGAAATTACTCTTTCTTTTGTACTTAAATTTGGTTCATGTCACCAGGTGCTGGGACTAGAACCATGGAACAAAGAAGCCAAAAAGGAATTAGAGAAGCTAAACAAAGTCCTTGCCGGTGAGAAGAAAGACAAGGTACCAGACAAGGACAAAAAAGAGACAGGGAGGGAAAGCAGCAAAAAGGATACAAAACCGAAGGGAGCAGCACAAGATAAGGAAAAGGTGACACACCAAGATGTGTCCAAAACCCGCAAGGAGAGTAGTGATGTCAAAGAGTCGCGAGGCAAGGGGAGTGAGTCCAGCAACCAAGGGAGTAAAACAAGGGCAAAGAAGATTAAGATAGAGGAAGTTGGTTTTGTGAAAGAAGATAAAAGGTCTGGAGATCCTGATGTTGTTACCCCCATTGAAAAGCCACCCCACCTGAGGTCCATGGTGAGTTAGTTTCTGATGATATTTTGTCTGAAGTAGAGTTGTGTAGCAGTACTATATTGGAACAGTTCTGGTATTAATTGATTAGATACAGGTTCAAAACACTGGGATGCTTGTGTACTAAACCTGTATGGATCTAAATGAACTTATATTTACACATGTATATTCTCCTATTGACTACATGTGGCAGTTCACCTCTTGGAACAGAGCATAACATTGCTAGTGCCCTGCCTCCAGAATAGTAATGATGGTTTCAAAGCCCGGGAGGTAAATGAAATTTACAACTTTGTTTTCATAGAAATAATAACTCATAGCTCTTGCTGTGGTCACTGGTGCTGGTGAAGAATTATAGATCCCATGTAATAGGCTTGTGTCTAACACAATTAAATATTCTTTTCTATCTGTTGTTATCAGTTCAAACATGCTTCTGTCCTTATTGAAGATTGACTGTTATTTGAATAAATAGTTCAGATACAGGTACAGGACCTGTACCTAAACCTGTGTTCTTGTTCCTGTACCTGTACCTAAAATTTGTTTAGGTACGCTGCTCTAGTCTTAATTTATTGTTATCTGTCAGCCTATTAACTTATCAGTCTCTGTGTATCTATCTAGCTATGTGCCTGTTTGTCTCTCTCTGTCTGCCTAGTTATAAATACTGCATGACTTTAAATTTTGTGCATTCCCTATTTTTGCAGAAACCTCTGAAGAGAATATCAGTGATAGATGTACCTACATGTGATGCCATTGGAAAGTTAACCACAGAAAAAACAGATGAACAAGATGTACAAAATAGTTCTGTAAAAGCAAAGCCAAAAACCAGCAATGTGGATAAGTCCCAGGTCAGTTTAAAAACTATGATAACAGGGTTTTACATTTATGAGTTGGCTGATAAGCTTTCTTTTGATGTATAGACATTGATGGTAATACATATATATATATATATGTGTGTCTTTTTTTAAATGGAACACAGAAAGTTCACATTGTCAATGTTCTTTTTTGCTTCCCAACCGGATGACATTATAACCTGTCTGACGTACAGAAGTAACCGCAAAAGATTTTCTTCCTACGTTTTCCCTCCAGGCTGCAGAAAAGACGACCTCCATTAGTACCATTCCTCTTCCACCTAGAACCTCACATCAGTTTACGCAGGACTGGTTGAGACTTTCTGCTCATCAGACACGAGCTATTGAGTATTTGAAGGTTTGTGTCATACCATGTTTTTACCTTTGTGTTTCATACAAGATCTTTCTTTGTTTTCCTTTGTGTATCAAACAAGATCTCTTTGTTTTCCCTTGTGTGTCTTACACATTCTTCCTTTTGTATATTTTGTATAATATGGGAGATCATTTAACAGTAAAAGATATACTCAAAGTTTGTATCTGAATGAATCTGCTAGGATGTAGAAAAATCAGCATGTACTAGTGTGAATTTTTATCAATTCCATTTGAGGACATTACTGTAAAGCATAGGTTAAAAGTGGTTCATAAAGGGAGTCTCAAAGGGATTTGCAGAGGTGACAAGAAGTCTAGGAGGCAAAAAATGTACACCAAATTGCTATCCATCCATCAGATGATCCTATGAAGCCATAACTTCAAGGAATATTGTATTAGAATCATATAAAGCTGAATATATATTTTTTTCATTTTAGCCTGAAAATAATGTCAGAGGGGGTTGCAGATATTTTGGGGATTAAAGAAAGGGGTAGCGAGTATGAAGAGGTTGGGAACCACTCATTTAAAACATTCCAAAGATGGGTATACATGAATAACTAATAAACTTCACTGTGTGATAATTTTTGGAATTAACCCTCAAAAACATATATGAAAATGCACCTTATGAACCAACAGACAATTCCCTCTTCATTTTTCAACAATGTGGACTTGGACACTGATGTGCTGGTGGACGTATTAAGAGCATTGACATCGGAAAATGTTACACCCTTGGAGGCAGCATCATATTTAACGGCCCTTGCAAAGTCCAATGAGTTTGCAGTGAACATCATGTTCTTGGATAGTAAACAGAAGGAAGGTCAGTAGCACAGACATTCTTAGAGTGGGGTCGTAGTAATACACACACATAAACAAAGCCAAAGTACAGCTCATTGATAAAGTACTAATTGTGTTTTTTTCTAAAGCTTTCTTGAGAGGTAGTTCTTTTCCATTGAACCTCTTTGTAGATCCAGTATTTATAGGCTTAGTTGCTTATCTTTGCTCCTTTCCTGTGGAGCATTTAATTTTGAAAAAGAAAGATAAAAATTACCAGTATTTACTGTAAAAAAAACAAAAAACAAACAAACAAACAAACATACATATTTATACATATATACACACATATATTTAAAGAATCTTAATCTCTTTCCCTCTACTTTCAGTTCTTTACAGTTTGGTGACAAAGTGCAAGGAGGAGGAGAAATATTCTAGAGAGATCAAAGAACTAGAAAAACTGATACCATAGCATGTACCTCAGCCAGTATGGCCTGTTACATATGCATTACATAATATAGGCATGTATCCCATCTTTTTAATAAAGTCCAGTTTCATTGCTTTGTGTTTTATTACAGTCATTGTATAATAGATTAAAAAAGAAGCGTTCTCATGCTGTTTTGTAGTTACAAGGTGATATAACTTACTGCTGGATAATATGAATTTGGGTATTTTTTCTTGAAAATTTAGCTTGCTTAATTTACTGGCAGACTTGAATTTCATGTATTTGTTTTGAGTAATTGAAGGCTTTTGAGTATGGAAG
>NC_091569.1:37607503-37622503 GCF_042767895.1 Penaeus vannamei | reverse complement strand
TGTGGGGAAAAAGGGAATGCGGACTTCACCTGAAATGTACTAGGCAGTATATAGGTCAAGGGACAGCAACTTCAGGTTGAGCCTCCAGGGTAGTACAGTGGTAACGTGTCGGCTTCTCATCGGAGGGGTCGCCGGTTCGCGCCCCGCCCAGGCGCGAGAAGTTGCAATTGTCGCCCGGAGGTTACTGCTGTGGCTGGGCATCACGGTGGGTAAGGACTAAGCACTGTCGCGTCAGCACTCGCTGACACACGTTGGTCGGGTCCACATCAGTCGGCACAGGCCGAGCTCCCCCATAACTCGGGCGAGGCTCAGCTTCTCATATAGGACTTATCCTTAGCTCGAGATTCGGTAAGAGCCGATTGATTATCTCAAGGAAGACAAGACGGTGATGCTGTATTTCATTTCATGCATTTATTAACCGTTTTCTTTGTTGAACTATTTTCCAAGAAAATAATTTGAGAAACCGCCTTTATCGCAGACTGGGGCGGAGCTAAATTAAATCACCGAGTTTCGCCAACTAGGTTGTGTCATGAGATGCCAGATATAACCAGAATACTCAATTGTATAATTTGCTTGCTGCCAGAGTAAGACAAAATGCCATTACTTCCTTTATGAAAGCGAAGCCTTGCATGGCATCAACGGCCGTTAAAATGCTCAAGGGAAAACTCAGTTTCACTCCGGGGTCCAACAAGCCGTCTGGAAGTGGCGATACCAGCCTATTGTAGAACCCTGAGATTAGGGCGTCCATCCCATACTCCTGTGCACCGTGATACATTATGGACTAATTCCAATATCATCACCGTGTCTTTTTTTCTTTTAATCTTTTTTATTCATTTCTTCATTTTAGTATAATTCAGACGATTAAAGAAGGAAGCCATAGCAGCTTAGGATTCTTGGAACGATTTTTTTTCTTTCCGAGAATGCGAGTTTTTATGTGACTTTAGTTGTGAACCATAAAGCCAGTCGCACAGTGATGTTCAATGCATGTATTCACCCGTTTTTTTTCTCTCAACAGCGACAACTACAACAAGAAAGACTACGACAACTCGAGCGCCTACAACAACGGTGCCACCATCAACAACTACAACTACGAGGCCAAGTACCACAATAAAGCCACCAAACACAACTACGACAGTGCCAACAAACACAACTACGACAGTGCCAACAAACACAACTACGACAGTGCCAACAAACACGACAACTACGACTGTGCCAACAAACACGACTGCGACAGTGCCAACAAACACGACAACTACGACAGTGCCAACAAACACGACAACTACGACAGTGCCAACAAACACAACTACGACAGTGCCAACAAACACGACTACGACAGTGCCAACAAACACAACTACGACAGTGCCAACAAACACAACTACGACAGTGCCAACAAACACAACTACGACAGTGCCAACAAACACAACTACGACAGTGCCAACAAACACAACTACGACAGTGCCAACAAACACAACTACGACAGTGCCAACAAACACAACTACGACTGTGCCAACAAACACAACTACTACAGTACCAACAAACACAACTACGACAGTGCCAACAAACACAACTACGACAGTGCCAACAAACACAACTACGACTGTGCCAACAAACACAACTACGACAGTGCCAACAAACACAACTACGACTGTGCCAACAAACACAACTACTACAGTACCAACAAACACAACTACGACAGTGCCAACAAACACAACTACGACAGTGCCAACAAACACAACTACGACTGTGCCAACAAACACAACTACGACAGTGCCAACAAACACAACTACGACAGTGCCAACAAACACAACTACGACAGTGCCAACAAACACAACTACGACAGTGCCAACAAACACAACTACGACAGTGCCAACAAACACAACTACGACAGTGCCAACAAACACAACTACGACTGTGCCAACAAACACAACAACAGTACCAACAAACACAACTACGACAGTGCCAACAAACACAACTACGACTGTGCCAACAAACACAACTACGACAGTGCCAACAAACACAACTACGACTGTGCCAACAAACACAACTACGACAGTGCCAACAAACACGACGACTACGACAGTGCCAACAAACACAACTACGACAGTGCCAACAAACACGACAACTACAACAGGACCAACAACCACGACAGGACCAACAACCACGACAGGGCCAACAACCACGACAGGACCAACAACCACGACAGGGCCAACAACTACGACAGGACCAACTACGACAGGGCCAACAACCACAACTGGGCCAACGACCACAACTGGGCCAACAACCACAACTGGGCCAACAACAACAGGGCCAACCACAACTGGGCCAACAACAACAGGGCCAACAACCACAACTGGGCCAACAACAGGACCAACAACCACAACTGGGCCAACAACAGGACCAACAACCACAACAGGGCCAACAACCACTACAGGGCCAACAACCACAACTGGGCCAACAACAGGACCAACAACCACAACTGGGCCAACAACAACAGGACCAACAACCACAACAGGACCAACAACCACTACAGGGCCAACAACCACAACTGGGCCAACAACCACAACTGGGCCAACAACCACAACTGGGCCAACAACCACAACTGGGCCAACAACCACAACTGGGCCAACAACTACAACAGGGCCAACAACCACAACTGGGCCAACAACTACAACAGGGCCAACAACCACAACACCGGAGCCAACAACCACAACACCGGAGCCAACAACCACAACACCGGAGCCAACAACCACAACACCGGAGCCAACAACCACAACACCGGAGCCAACAACCACAACACCGGAGCCAACAACCACAACACCGGAGCCAACAACCACAACACCGGAGCCAACAACCACAACACCGGAGCCAACAACCACAACACCGGAGCCAACAACCACAACACCGGAGCCAACAACCACAACACCGGAGCCAACAACCACAACACCAGAGCCAACAACCACAACACCGGAGCCAACAACCACAACACCGGAGCCAACAACCACAACACCGGAGCCAACAACCACAACACCGGAGCCAACAACCACAACACCAGAGCCAACAACCACAACACCGGAGCCAACAACCACAACACCGGAGCCAACAACCACAACACCGGAGCCAACAACCACAACACCGGAGCCAACAACCACAACACCGGAGCCAACAACCACAACACCGGAGCCAACAACCACAACACCGGAGCCAACAACCACAACACCGGAGCCAACAACCACAACACCGGAGCCAACAACCACAACACCGGAGCCAACAACCACAACACCAGAGCCAACAACCACAACACCGGAGCCAACAACCACAACACCGGAGCCAACAACCACAACACCGGAGCCAACAACCCCAACAGCGGAGCCAGGCACAACTGGTTAAAAACTATTTCCTGTGTAACCTGAGACAGGCACATGCAGGTGGTCTGTCTCCACTTCCATTTCCTGTTTCCGTTCCCGCTGCAAACGCGTTTTGTATCCACGACCACCATTTGAGTTCAAGCAAAGGCTTAACTTACAATTGTTTGAATGTTTGTTTTTAGGTTAATGAAGAGATAGCTTTGAGTCCAATGGGGGGGAGGGGGCCATGTGTCGAATTCCCTCTCCTGCCTCTGCACGGATTTGTTTGAAATAAATGTCACCAGCAGACAAGTGGGCCTTTTAGTCTCCATCCTTCAGTCTTCACGAAAATCCTTTATAGCTTAAAACAGCCATCAACCATAGCAGAGACAACCGCAATTGAGACACCAACCACGCCAGGGCCAATAACCGTAAGGCCAACAACTACGACAGGGCCATTACAAGATTCACAATTGACAAAATAAACAATTACTGACCAACTCTAAGCCTAATTTTAAATCGATGTTGATGTTATACCTTCTATGGTTCTGAATTCAAGATCAGTGTATACTTTACAAATAATTAAAAAAAAGTTTCATAGATTTCTTTTTTATAAATACTTGGTTAAATCTGTAATTATTCATTCATTAATGGTCGTATGTCGATAAAGCCATTCGTACTATTGATCACATTTGATAATTCCATTATTTACGTTGAACAACCATGATATTTATGAAGCAAGATTTTTACGTTGACGACAGCTACAGGAGCCATCCAACTTACTGATAAAAGTAAAGTAATGTGCATGAAAGTTGGATTTAAACTACACACGTTTTCATCCAGCAGTGGTGAAGTCCTTGCATCAATCAGTCCAAATGATATGGCAAGCTACATCAAAACATTAAATCTTACGAAGGATTCACTGCCTATTGAAAGAACTCTAGGAAAAGAATGGTGCACAGACTCTGACAATTTCAAGTTAAGGATTAATTTAAGCAGCAAACCTGTAGCCAGAAGAGGTATATTATCTATTGAGAGTTCCAGTTATGATCCAATAGGTCTGGTATCTCCATTTATTCGAAAAGGTAAAAGATTACTTTAAGATTTATGTACAGATGGAGTAGACTACCAGAAAGTAAAAAGGTAAGATGGGTGCTGTGGAAAATGGAATTACTATTATTGGGAAATATAAACATAAATTTATTGTTTTTACATAAGGATGATAAATGACAAAGGGCAGATTCATTGTGTGTTTTTGATGGTAAAATCTAGAGTAACATTCTTGAAGGCAATAACTATTCTAAGACTAGAGCTTGCAGTAGCTGTTATATTAGTTAAGATTCCCACAAT
This sequence comes from Penaeus vannamei, assembly GCF_042767895.1. Lineage (NCBI taxonomy): Eukaryota > Metazoa > Arthropoda > Malacostraca > Decapoda > Penaeidae > Penaeus > Penaeus vannamei. Next base: position 37,617,809 of record NC_091569.1, on the reverse strand, counting down.
ACTCAGAAAGCAGCTAGATCATGAAAATGTGAAAGAAGTATTTTGCACCGACAGCAATGTAGTGCTTGAATATATCTTCAACGAAACTACACGATTTCATGTTTTTTTGTAGCTAATAGACCTCAACAAGTCAGGGATCAGACATCAGCTTCACAGTGACAAAGACAACAATCCAGCTGATTATGCAGCACGGGGTACGTCTGTAAAGTTTATGATTGAGAATTCCAGGTGGTGGGGAGGTCCACAGTATCTATGGCTGAATGTAGATCTAACACAAGATGTAAATGCAGATGTAGATGAAGATGACCCAGAAGTGAAGAAGGTAGTCTCATGTCTTACAGAGACTCAAGAATAAAGTTTATTATTATATAGATTTAAACATTTTTTAGACTGGTACAAGGCTAAAAGAACTGTAGTAGTATGCCTAGCACTTCAGAAAAGATTCAGAGGAAATAGACAAATAATGATTCTAAAGAGAAAGGCAGAAATAGAAAATCTATACATACTCTAGTGAATGCTGCAGAAAGGAAAGAAGATGAATTTGAAATAATAAGACAGCTCCAAAGTTGTTAGCAGAGGAAAGAAAAGCATTAATGAAGAAACAGAATATAAATAGTAATCTGCATATAGTAAAAGAAAAACTGTGTTAAAGAAAGGAAGCCAGTTATACCAGATTAATCCATTTATAGATGATTATGAGAGGTGGGAGGGTTAGAAGAGCAAATATAGAGGATATGAAACACCCAGTCATATTACCAAAGAAATCTTTTATGGTGTTCTAAAAGTCATCTACGTAAAATATTCACAAACCAAGTCATAATGAAAAAGTGTTTCAAACAAGCACTAGATAAAAGGTTTTTCTATTCGAAAATGAAATCAGAATACCTGTTATTTTGGGGGGATTTTAGAGAAATTTACGAAAATGGTCAATGTAGGCCTACAAACACCCCAAGTCAGTGTGACCCAATGTCGCTTGGTGGAATATTATTGCTTGCTAGGAATATCCGGAATACTTCAGAATTTAGGTAAATGATAGAATATTATGTTATAGGAAGATATTTCTTATATCTAACTTGATGCCAAAAACAGTTATGAAAATATACGAAAAATAAAAATTGCCAACATAAAAAAAGTTTTCTTCTAAAAGTCGGTTACATCAAATAGAAATCGAAAAAAATGAACGAGGAACAATTTAGGATAAATCTATTCAGTAATCACATGAGAATGCATTTGTATTTTTATTTTCTGGATTTGATATTGTTTTTGCGCCTATGTCAATTTTCAAAATGGGAACTTTCGCTTTTTTTATTATAACTCAAAAAACTTTTCGGGCGATTTCGAAAAAAAATACCTCAGGGATGAGGCTAAGGTCTAATAAAAGGGTGAGAGTTTCATCAAAATCGGCAAGAAAAACTGATAAATCGAAAAAAATACCAGACTGTCGCTTAAAGCACCTTTCTTCGTCTAGGAGTAACACAACACATTGTACTTTCCGTTTGAGCAACATGGACCACAAGGACATATTCCCTGTTTTCGCCGTATTTTCGTATTTTATGGCGTAATATATATATATATATATATATATATATATATATATATATATATATATATTTCACTGATTCAAAATCATTAAGGCTAGTAAGACGGGCCCTCGACATGAGTATAGATCCTCAATTTCAAATTAGCCATTTCTTGCTTATTTGTTTTTGGTAATAAAAAACGAATTATAGGATAGCTACCTCTAAACGTTTTATATAAAATATCTAACATAACTTCAGTTGACTTTAAAGATACTTAAAGATATTGATCATATCTTTAAACGAATTACAGACAATAGTTTTTAATTGCACGCTGGGAGAGCCCGGAGATACACAAAGGAAAGATCACTCAGGTCGAGTTATTATTGGCTCCCTTCAGCTGTTGCGGATCTTAGTACTATTGTGGTTGTTGGTTCTGTTGTTTTTCGCTCTGTTGTGATTGTTATCCATGTTGTAGTTGATCGCCTTGTTGTGTTTGTTGTGGTTGTTTTGCACCAAAGTGACGCGATTCGGCCAAACCTGCGCGTACTCAGGGCCAGTTGAACCGCGCCTTTTTACTCTTCCAGCGCCGCGACAAAATAACAAATGTTAAAAAGCGACAGAAATCGGATGGATTTGTAGCGGATGACGTGTGTGATGGAAATCAAATGAGCCAATTAAACTCGTGCGTGAACGTGACGTGATCTTACGCACTGACATCCACATCAATAGAAACCAATCTGATATCAAATAGAGCATCATGTGACAATAGAAGCTGGGTCTTAATATACCCTCGAAATCACAGCGTACTTGCAGTGGAAGTACAATGCCTGCACTGTAAGACACCTTGTCATGACAAAAGACACACACCAGCAGGATTTTGGTGTATGGAAAAGGGTTCCGAAACAAAAAGAAAACTGTAACGTTCCTGTAAACGACAACAAAGGGACATTCCTCTCGGAGAATAGACTTAAATCCTATCAAAATCTGTCGTTTATCAATCACTGGCTAAGCAGTTACTGGCACCATCAGACCGTCATAAAATGCTTCCATATTGCCGAGTGTTATAAGGACTGGCGGAGTCTCTGCTTCGAGCTTACTGAGCACTAACTAGACAACCAGATACCCATAATTGTTGTAGAAATTGATGAGAAACTCATGGGTAAGTGACAATATAAGAGGGGAAGACTTGAGCCAGATAAGCACATAAACGAGAAGCTCCTCCTGGTTCCCGTAGTTGTGCCCCTGAACAGGAACCGTGAAGTTGAAACCCATGTTGTGGTTTCCTCTGCTGTTGTGGTTGTTGGTCATGTTGTTTTTCGCTCTGTTGTGGTTGTTGTCCTTGTAGTTGATGGCCTTGTGGTGGTTGTTGGCTCCGCTGTTGTGGTTCTTAGTCATATTGTGGTTGTTGGCCCTGTGGTGGTTGTCCATGTTGTAGTTAATGTCCTTGTTGATCCTGTTGTGGTTGTTGGCCCATTTATGGTTGTCTCAATTGTGGTTGGCTCTGCTGCTATGGTTGATGACTGTTTAAAGTTATAAAAGAAAAAAAAGCTCAAGCTCGCAATTCTCAAGCATTGTTTTTTCGTGAAGACTGAAGGATGGAGACTAAAAGGCCCACTTGTCTGTTGGTGACATTTATTTCAAACAAATCCGTTAGTCAGAGAGCCCAGAGAGATTTAATCAGCATGTCGAGTACAAAAGGTTTGACACCTGGGTTGAACACCTAAGGGGCCATGGATCCCTAAACGGCCATTCTTAAGTGAACACGTTGTGGGTTTGGCCACTTAAGAACGACCTAATTAATGCTAATTACCACTTTTAATCAGCATGTTGAGTACATCAGTGAAACCTTTATAGAATATACTTTATGGCATGCTGATATCATATTGGTAATTCTTAAGTGTCGGTTTTGTGGGAAAAGCCACTTAAGAAGAGGTCAAAGGTAGTGAACCGCCCAAATTCCGTTTTCCGGTACCATTAAAATGACTGCTACTCCCTTACTATTTGGAGTACTGGGTCAAGATTGGACTTCAAATGTAGATTTTAATGGGAGGAATAAGGATCACTTGTTTAATCATCCATTCTCGGGTACCGTTATTACACAAAACAAAAAAAGGTGAAAAAATGGGTACCCTTTTTACTCCCACTGGCTTTAAAGTTTTATCAGCATGGTTGAGTACATCCATGAAACCTACACCAAAATGTTCCTCTACCAACACATAATAAGAATCAATCATTCTTAAGTGTCAAATTTTTGGACAAATCCACTTAAGAACGACGAACAGGTCAAAGTGCACTCGTTGACCCAACCAAAGGTTCAATCATCATGCGGAGTACATCAATAAATCTTGCAGGATATGTTCCCCGAGGCATCTTGACAGCATCCAAGCCTTTCTTAAGTATCTCCATGCCGAATATGACAACTTAAGAACACTTTAAATCGGGCATTGTAGTGACCCCCAATTGTATAGTATTATTTGTATGGGTAATAACCAGTAACGAAATGGAAATAAACAAATGTTATTTAATACAAAAAAATATATGAAAACACACTATAATGGTACATAGAAACATAAAATGTAATAGATTTCATACTGAACTGTGGTACTAACGATGATTATTGACTGTACGCAGATAATCACAACTTAAAACGGATGGATTCATGGCAAAATATTAGCACTCCATGTTAATGAATCAGTTATACATATGAAATGTTTTTGCTGCTCACTTGGTCTGTACGCAGATAGTCACAACTTATAACTTGGACGGATTCATGGCAAAATATTAATGCTCCATGTTAGTTAATCAGTTATACATATGAAATGTTTTTGTTGCTCACATGGTCTATTATAGTTTGATATGCCGTTTTGTATTTTTTTACTTATAATTACACGTTGGAAAAACTAGGGGTTAAATTGAGACGATGATGCATTTCTTCAACTGTCTATTTCTCATCGTCAGGACAGCTCATTTTCTTCGTCCGAGGATGCTGCCTCCATCTTTTCCTCATCTTTATCACCATCGTCATTCATTTCACCTTCGTCTGGGACAAGGGACTCGGGTAGCTGAGGGCCATCAAACCATACAGGTACATACAACCCGTCTTCATACTCCCCATCCATCGCTTTTCTTCGGGTTCTGAACAATCTCCTGTCTATTGGCCCTTGACCACATCTTGGCAACAAACGATGCTCTCTGAATGTGAGTGATAACTTCTGCCTCACAAGGTGGTATCAAACTTCCATCCAGGCCTTTCAATTTTGCTTATGGGTTTTGGCCTGTAGCTTTCCTTCCCGAGTGACACTGATATTGCTGAAATATCAGTGAATCTGCGGCTATTCTTAGCAGCCACACAGACATGTCAAATGATACTGTACAATTGGGGGTCATTACAATGCCCGATTTAAAGTGTTCTTAAGTTGTCATATTCGGCATGGAGATACTTAAGAAAGGCTTGGATGCTGTCAAGATGTCTCGGGGAACATATCCTGCAAGTTTTATTGGTGTACTCCGCATGATGATTGAAACCTTTGGTTGGGTCGAGTGCACTTTGACCTGTTCGTCGTTCTTAAGTGGATTTGTCCAAAATTTTGACACTTAAGAATGATTGATTCTTATTATGTGTTGGTAGAGGAACATTTTGGTGTAGGTTTCATGGATGTACTCAACCATGCTGATAAAACTTTAAAGCCAGTGGGAGTAAAAAGGGTACCCATTTTTTCACCTTTTTTGTGCAATAACGGTACCCAAGAATGGATGATTAAACAAGTGATCCTTATTCCTCCCATTAACATATACATTTAAAGTCCAATCTTGACCCAGTACTCCAAATAGTAAGGGAGTAGCAGTCATTTTAATGGTACCGGAAAACGGAATTTGGACAGTTCACTACCCTTGACCTCTTCATAAGTGGCTTTTTCCCACAAAACCGACACTTAAGAATTACCAATATGATATCAGCATGCCATAAAGTATATTCTGTAAAGGTTTCGCTGATGTACTCAACATGCTGATTAAAAGTGGTAATTAACATTAATTAGGTCGTTCTTAAGTGGCCAAACCCACAACGTGCTCACTTAAGAATGGCCGTTTAGGGATCCATGGCCCTTTAAGTGTTCAACCCAGGTGTCAAACCTTTTGTACTCGACATGCTGATTAAATCTCTCTGGGCTCTCTAACTACTTGCAGAGGGAGGAAAGGGAATCCGACACATGGCCCCCTTCCCCCCCCCCCCCATTGGACTCAAAGCTGTCTCTTCATTAACCTAAAAACAAACATTCAAACAATCGTAAGTTAAGCCTTTGCTTGAACTCAAATGGTGGTCGTGGATACAAAACGCGTTTGGACACAACGACCCCTTGCAGCGGGAACGGAAACAGGAAATGGAAGTGGAGGCAGACCACCTGCATGTGCCTGTCTCAGGTTACACAGGAAATAGTTTTTAACCAGTTGTGCCTGGCTCCGCTGTTGGGGTTGTTGGCTCCGCTGTTGTGGTTGTTGGCTCCGGTGTTGTGGTTGTTGGTTCTGCTGTTGTGGTTGTTGGCTCCGGTGTTGTGGTTGTTGGCTCCGGTGTTGTGGTTGTTGGCTCCGGTGTTGTGGTTGTTGGCTCCGGTGTTGTGGTTGTTGGCTCCGGTGTTGTGGTTGTTGGCTCTGCTGTTGTGGTTGTTGGCTCCGGTGTTGTGGTTGTTGGCTCCGCTGTGGTTGTTGGCTCTGCTGTTGTGGTTGTTGGCTGCGCTGTGGTTGTTGGCTCCGCTGTTGTGGTTGGCTCTGCTGTTGTGGTTGTTGGTTCTGCTGTTGTGGTTGTTGGTTCTGCTGTTGTGGTTGTTGGCTCTGCTGTTGTGGTTGTTGGCTCTGCTGTTGTGGTTGGCTCTGCTGTTGTGGTTGTTGGCTCCGCTGTTGTGGTTGTTGGTTCTGTTGTGGCTGTTGGTTCTGCTGTTGTGGTTGTTGGCTCCGGTGTTGTGGTTGTTGGCTCTGCTATTGTGGTTGTTGGCTCTGCTATTGTGGTTGTTGGCTCCGCTGTTGTGGTTGTTGGCTCCGCTGTGGTTGTTGGCTCTGCTATTGTGTTGTTGGCTCTGCTATTGTGGTTGTTGACTCCGCTGTTGTGGTTGTTGGTTCTGCTGTTGTGGTTGTTGGTTCTGCTGTTGTGGTTGTTGGCTCCGCTGTTGTGGTTGTTGGCTCTGCTATTGTGGTTGTTGGCTCTGCTATTGTGGTTGTTGGCTCTGCTATTGTGGTTGTTGGCTCTGCTATTGTGGTTGTTGGCTCCGCTGTTGTGGTTGTTGGTTACGCTGTTGTAGTTGTTGGTTCTGCTGTTGTGGTTGTTGGCCCTGCTGTTGTGGTTGTTGGCTCTGCTATTGTGGTTGTTGGCTCTGCTATTGTGGTTGTTGGCTCGGCTGTTGTGGTTGTTGGCTCGGCTGTTGTGGTTGTTGGTCCTGCTGTTGTGGTTGTTGGTTCTGCTGTCGTGGTTGTTGGCTCCGCTGTTGTGGTTGTTGGCTCTGCTATTGTGGTTGTTGGCTCTGCTATTGTGGTTGTTGGCTCTGCTATTGTGGTTGTTGGTTCTGCTGTTGTGGTTGTTGGTTCTGCTGTTGTGGTTGTTGGTTCTGCTGTTGTGGTTGTTGGCTCCGCTGTTGTGGTTGTTGGTTCTGCTGTTGTGGTCGTTGGTTCTGCTGTTGTGGTTGTTGGCTCCGCTGTTGTGGTTGTTGGTTCTGCTGCTGTGGTTGTTGGTTCTGCTGCTGTGGTTGTTGGCTCTGCTGTTGTGGTTGTTGGCTCCGCTGTTGTGGTTGTTGGTTCTGCTGTTGTGGTTGTTGGTTCTGCTGTTGTGGTTGTTGGCTCCGCTGTTGTGGTTGTTGGCTCCGCTGTTGTGGTTGGCTCTGCTGTTGTGGTTGTTGGCTCCGCTGTTGTGGTTGTTGGCTCTGCTATTGTGGTTGTTGGCTCTGCTGTTGTGGTTGTTGGCTCTGCTGTTGTGGTTGTTGGCTCTGCTGTTGTGGTTGTTGGCTCTGCTGTTGTGGTTGTTGGCTCCGCTGTTGTGGTTGTTGGCTCTGCTGTTGTGGTTGTTGGCTCCGCTGTTGTGGTTGTTGGCTCCGCTGTGGTTGTTGGCTCTGCTATTGTGGTTGTTGGCTCTGCTATTGTGGTTGTTGGCTCTGCTGTTGTGGTTGTTGGCTCTGCTGTTGTGGTTGTTGGCTCCGCTGTTGTGGTTGTTGGCTCTGCTATTGTGGTTGTTGGCTCCGCTGTTGTGGTTGTTGGCTCCGCTGTTGTGGTTGTTGGCTCTGCTATTGTGGTTGTTGGCTCCGCTGTTGTGGTTGTTGGCTCCGCTGTTGTGGTTGTTGGTTCTGCTGTTGTGGTTGTTGGCTCCGCTGTGGTTGTTGGCTCTGCTGTTGTGGTTGTTGGTTCTGCTGTTGTGGTTGTTGGTTCTGCTGTTGTGGTTGTTACCTCTGCTGTTGTGGTTGTTGGCTCCGCTGTTGTAGTCGTTGGCTCCGATGTTGTGGTTGTTGGCTCTGCTGTCGTGGTTGTTGATTCTGATGTAGTTGTTGGCTCCGCTGTTGTGGTTGTTGGCTCTGCTGTTGTAGTTGTTGGTTCTGGCGTTGTTGTTGTTGGTTCTGCCGTTGTGGTTGTTGGTTCTGCCGTTGTGGTTGTTGGTTCTGCCGTTGTGGTTGTTGGTTCTACCGTTGTAGTCGTTGGCTCCGCTGTTGTAGTTGTTGGCTCAGCTGTTGTAGTTGTCGGCTCTGGTGTTGTGGTTGTTGTTTCTGCCGTTGTAGTCGTTGGCTCCGCTGTTGTAGTTGTTGGCTCCGCTGTTGTAGTTGTTGGCTCCGCTGTTGTAGTTGTTGGCTCTGCTGTTGTGGTTGTTGGTTCTGCCGTTGTAGTCGTTGGCTCCGCTGTTGTGGTCGTTGGCTCTGCTGTTGTGGTTATTGGCTTTGCTGTTGTGGTTGTTGGCTCTGTTGTTGTGGTTGTTGGCTCTGCTGTTGTGGTTGTTGGCTCCGCTGTTGTAGTTATTGGTTCTGCTGTTGTGGTTGTTGGCTCTGTTGTGGTTGTTGGTTCTGCTGTTGTAGTTGTTGGCTCTGTTGTTGTAGTTGTTGGCTCTGCTGTTGTGGTTGGCTCCGCTGTTGTGGTTGTTGGCTCTACTGTTGTGGTTGTTGGTTCTGCTGTTGTGTTTGTTGGCTCCGCTGTTGTGGTTGTTGGTTCTGCTGTTGTGGTTCTTGGCTCCGCTGACGTGGTTATTGGTTCTGATATTGTGGCTGTTGGCTCTGTTGTGGTTGTTGGCTCTGTTGTGGTTGTTAGCTCTGCTGTTGTGGTTGTTGGTTCTGCTGTTGTGGTTGTTGGCTCTACTGTTGTGGTCGTTGGCCCTGATGTGGTTGTTGGTCCTGTAGTGGTTGTTTGACCTGTGGTGGTTGTTGGCCCTGTGGTGGTTGTTGGACCTGTGGTGGTCGTTGGCCCTGTGGTGGTTGTTGGACCTGTGGTGGTTGTTGGCCCTGTGGTGGTTGTTGGCCCTGTGGTGGTTGTTGGCCCTGTGGTGGTTGTTGGACCTGTGGTGGTTGTTGGTCCTGTAGTGGTTGTTGGCCCTGTGGTGGTTGTTGGCCCTGTGGTGGTTGTTGGACCTGTTGTGTTTAATGGCACTGTGATGATTGTTGGCCTTCTGGTGGTTGTTGGACCTGTTGTGTTTATTGGCACTGTGATGATTGTTGGCCCTGTGGTGGTTGTTGGACCTGTTGTGTTTGTTGGTCCTGTTGTGGTTGTTGGCCCTGTGGTGGTTGTTGGCCCTCTCGTAGTTGTTGGCCCTGTTGTGGTTGTTAGCACTGTCGTGGTGGTTGGCATTGTGATAATTATTGGCCCTGTGGTGGTTGTTGGCCCTGTTGTGGTTGTTGGCACTTTGATGATTGTTGGCCCTGTGGTGGTTGTTGGTCCTGTTGTGGTTGTAGACCCTGTGGTGCTTGTTGGCCCTGTGGTGATTGTTGGCCCTGTGGTGGTTGTTGGCCCTGTGCTGGTTATTGGCCCTGTTGTGGTTGTTAGCACTGTCGTGGTGGTTGGCACTGTGATAATTATTGGTCCTGTGGTGGTTGTTGGCACTTTGATGATTGTTAGTCCTATTGTGGTTGTTGGCCTCGTAGTTGTATTTGATAATGGTGCCATAGTCGTCGTTGGTGTAGGCGCATGAGTTGTCGTAGTCTTTCTTGTTGTAGTAATTGTAGTTATAGTTGTCGCTGTTGAGAGAAAAAAGACGGGTGAATACATGCATTGAACATCACTGTGCGACTGGCTTTATGGTTCACAACTAAAGTCACATAAAAATTCGCATTCTCGGAAAGAAAAAAAAATCGTTCCAAGAATCCTAAGCTGCTATGGCTACCTTCTTTAAGCGTCTGAATTACAGCAAATGAAGAAATGGATGAGAGATTAAAAGAAAAAAAGACACGGTGATGATATTGGAATTAGTCCATAATGTATCATGGTGCACAGGAGTATGGGATGGACGCCCTAATCTCAGGGTTCTACAATAGGCTGGTATCACCACTTCCAGACGGCTTGTTGGACCCCGGAGTGAAACTGAGTTTTCCCTTGAGCATTTTAACGGCCGTTGATGCCATGCAAGGCTTCGCTTTCATAAAGGAAGTAATGACCTTTTGTCTTACTTTAGCAGCAAGTTATACAATTGAGTATTCTGGTTATATCTGGCATCTCATGACACAACCTAATTGGCGAAACTCGGTGATTTAATTTAGCTCCGCCCCAGTCTGCGATAAAGGTGGTTTCTCAAAATATTTTCTTGGAAAATAGTTCAACAAAGAAAACGGTTAATA
>NC_091569.1:37585003-37602503 GCF_042767895.1 Penaeus vannamei | reverse complement strand
TATGGAGGACTTTGAGCTGAAACTCCTGTACATTGTGATTCAGGGTAAATTCCTTCAGTTAATTGAGTCAGTACAGACTTACACGTAAAAAAAGAAAAAAAAGAAGAAAAAATATATCCTCACCAAGTTTAGCAAAGGTGTATATATATATATATATAATATATATATAATATATATATATACATATACATATATATATATATATATATATATATATATATATATATATATATATATATATATATATATATATATATATATATATATATATAATATATGTGCGTGTGTGTGTGTGTATAAATCTTTTGTGACGTTTATATTTTGTCTTATTTATTGCTGTCGGAAACATGGGAACAATAACTTATTATATTTTCCTTTTCATTTCATTTTATATTTGTTTTATTTTCTTTCAAAAATTGAGAAGAACGTTTTTTAATGCGATTAGTTTTTCTTTTTTGTATATATTTTCATTTTTGCATTTGAAAGCAAGTGAACTAGATTTTTTTTTTCTGTTTATTTACTTTTACTATTCATATCTTATATAATTCATTATTTACTTTTCATATTACATTTCAATTCGAAGTTGTAACAAAAACACAGAAATAAACACGTGCAAAAGAAATAAGTGATGAACTGGAAAGGCACAAAGTTAGACGCAAAGAAGAGCATGGTGATGACGGTGATGATGATAATGAAGATGATGATGTTGGTGGTAGTGATGATAATAATGGTGGTGGTGGTGATGATGGTGATAATAATGATGATGGTGGTGGTGGTGATGATGATGGTGGTGGTGGTGGTGATGATAATGATGGTGGTGGTGACTGTTTATTCTCTTTTGTGCTCACTGGTGCATGGTTGAAGGTTTTCAGTAGGTAATGTATACAAATCAGTGAATAACAGTAATGATTATGATACCACCGATGATGATCGTAATAACCATACATCAACGGGAATGGGAAGAATAAATGGATGATGACGGACGAGAGCCTCCGTCCCATTTCCCGCGACTCACACGGGCCGGGAACGCAGCACATGCAGCCGGCGCCCTCGCACTCCGGCGACAGAGTCCCGGCGCAGAAGGCCTCGCTGGTGACGCAGAAGCCGCCCTTCTGGAAGCACGAGCTCTGCGTCTTGCAGGGCGGGGCGCAGCACTTGCACGCGGCCGAGCCGCACTGGCCCTCGAGGACGCGGTCGCCGGCGCCGCAGATCTCGCTGCAGTAGCCGCCCTCCGCCGAGCAGAACGAGTTGGGGGCGCACACGGGCTCTGTGGGCGGGAGGAGGAGGGGGGGTCACTGGAGCCGGGCTAGTGGGCGAGGGAGGGGGGGGGGTCGCCGGAGAAGGGAAGGGGTCGCGTTGGATTCGGCGACTGCTCATGTGTCCTCCGTGAGGGATATCTCAAGGGAATGCATGTTCATGTCCTTAAAGAGGCAGCTCCTATTTATTCCTTTACTGGATAAAAAGTATATTGATATTAATGATGTCGAAAATGTTGATAACATTAATGATCGCGATGAGAGTGATCGTGCTTATCATAGCAATAATTTCTTTTAGAAATAAGCAATGGTAACTGTCATAACAAGAGTATCCACCCTACAAGAAGAGCGGCGCACAAATGGCCTCTGAGTCGTCAACAAACAACGAAGAGGGCGACCTTACCCTGCACGCAGCAGCTGCAAGGCTTCCCGATGCAGGTCTTCTGGTGGTGAATGGGAAAGACGGTGTGCTTGCACTTCGACCCGACCTCGAGGCACAGCCCCTTGTTCGTCTTGCAGAGGGTCACCGACTTCGTGCAGAAGATCTTCTCGTCCACCCCTTTGTCGGACACCTTCAGGTCTCTCGGGTTCCCTTTGTCGGACACCTTCGGGGCTCTCGGGTTCCCTTTGTCGGACGCCTTCGGGTCTCTCGGGTTCCCTTTGTCGGACGCCTTCGGGTCTCTCGGGTTCCCTTTGTCGGACGCCTTCGGGTCTCTCGGGTTCCCTTTGTCGGACACCTTCGGGTCTCTCGGGTTCCCTTTGTCGGACACCTTCGCGTCTCTCGGGTTCCCTTTGTCGGACACCTTCGGGTCTCTCGGGTTCCCTTTGTCGGACACCTTCGGGTCTCTCGGGTTCCCTTTGTCGGACACCTTCGGGTCTCTCGGGTTCCCTTTGTCGGACGCCTTCGGGTCTCTCGGGTTCCCTTCGTCGGACACCTTCGGGGCTCTCGGGTTCCCTTTGTCGGACACCTTCGGGGCTCTCGGGTTCCCTTTGTCGGACACCTTCGGGGCTCTCGGGTTCCCTTCGTCGGACACCTTCGGGTTCCCTTTGTCGGACACCTTCGGGTCTCTCGGGTTCCCTTTGTCGGACACCTTCGGGTCTCTCGGGTTCCCTTTGTCGGACACCTTCGGGTCTCTCGGGTTCCCTTCGTCGGACGCCTTCGGGTCTCTCGGGTTCCCTTTGTCGGACACCTTCGGGTCTCTCGGGTTCCCTTTGTCGGACACCTTCGGGTCTCTCGGGTTCCCTTTGTCGGACACCTTCGGGTCTCTCGGGTTCCCTTTGTCGGACACCTTCGGGTCTCTCGGGTTCCCTTTGTCGGACACCTTCGGGGCTCTCAGGTTCCCTTTGTCGGACACCTTCGGGTCTCTCGGGTTCCCTTTGTCGGACACCTTCGGGGCTTTCGGGGTCCCTTTGTCGGACACCTTCGGGTCTCTCGGGGTCCCTTTGTCGGACACCTTCGGGTCTCTCGGGTTCCCTTTGTCGGACACCTTCGGGTCTCTCGGGTTCCCTTTGTCTGACACCTTCGGGGCTCTCGGGTTCCCTTTGTCGGACACCTTCGGGGCTCTCGGGTTCCCTTTGTCGGACACCTTCGGTGCTCTCGGGTTCCCTTTGTCGGACACCTTCGGGTCTCTCGGGTTCCCTTTGTCGGACACCTTCGGGGCTCTCGGGTTCCCTTTGTCGGACACCTTCGGGTCTCTCGGGTTCCCTTTGTCGGACACCTTCGGGGCTCTCGGGTTCCCTTTGTCGGACACCTTCGGGTCTCTCGGGTTCCCTTTGTCGGACACCTTCGGGGCTCTCGGGTTCCCTTTGTCGGACACCTTCGGGTCTCTCGGGTTCCCTTTGTCGGACGCCTTCGGGGCTCTCGGGTTCCCTTTGTCGGACACCTTCGGGTCTCTCGGGTTCCCTTTGTCGGACACCTTCGGGTCTCTCGGGTTCCCTTCGTCGGACACCTTCGGGTCTCTCGGGTTCCCTTTGCGGGCCTTCGAAGGGGCCTTCTTGGGGGGCTTGGGTTTGGACTGCCTTGCGGAAATGTCGCCTGAGGAAATAGGTTTTCTCTTTGACTATATATGGACACGCACATGCGAATATATATGCACGCGCGCAAATACACGTAAGACACTCACACGTGGATACATACATACATACACGCACATACATATATGTGTATATATATATGTGTATGTATGTGTAATATATATATATATATATATATATATATATATATAAATATATATACATATATATAATATACATATATATATATATATATATATATATATATATATATATACATACATAGATATATGTATATATATATATATATATATATATATATATATATATATATATATATATATATATATATATGTATATGTGTGTGTGTGTGTTAATATAGATATGTGTATATATGTATATATATGGACATATATAAATGTATGGTTGTGTTTATACCTATATACGTGTGCATGTATATGTGTGTGTGTGTGTGTGTGTGTGTGTGTGTGTGTGTGTGTGTGTGTGTGTGTGTATATACATATATATACATACATACATACATATATATATATACATATATATGAATGTATAAGTATGTGTATACATAAATGTATGTGCGTATGTGTATGTGTGTATATATGTAAGTATATATATATATATATATATATATATATATATATATATTACTTATATATATGTATATACATACATACATACATACATATATATACATATATATATATATATATATATATATATATATATATATATATATATATATATATATATATATATATATATATATATGTAATACACACACACTCAAACACGAACACAAACACACACACACACACAGATATATATATATATATATATATGCGTGAAACATCGCACACAAAAAAAATGACGAATGATTGGACAAGGACGAGGATTCAGAACAGCAAAAAGGAAACTAAACAATGGCAGAAAACAACTGACATTACTACAAGAAGGCTCTTTAACAGCGGACAGAGACCGTATTGCCGAAAGAGCTCGCTAACTTTACGAGAAACTTTACAGACTGAGTCGACCTCACCCCAAACGAACCGGAAATTCAAGAAAAATTCCAAGACTTTCCCGTCAGCGAAGCAGGGAGGTCAGACACGTCGTCACACGGCCAAAAGACCCTTATTCACGCAAAGTCTCAGACAATTCCGAGACTAAATTTTCAGTGCCACCTGACAATTTCGGAAGTGCCTGAGGAAAAAATAGGCCCGTCGTTTGTTTACATCGTTTGTCGGCTCTTATTTAGTTATTTCACATTCATTAATACATAAGAATGTTTGCAAACATGTGTTTTCTTTGGCGAATTACTCTATGGTGCTGGCGCAACACACGCAAATCAATCATTACTCAAGAAACACAAAAACATAAACAAATCGATAAAAATGTGAACATGGCCTTTCCTGAAGCAAAGCATATTCTCAACTTTTGTCTCAACTCTGTCTCAAATGTAAGACAGGGTCGCAGGAGTCTTAAGTCATTTGAGAATAGATTCAGACAGTTTCACATTGGAATATAGGCTTATGTATGTATATGCGCATATATGTGTGAACAAATAGAAATATGTGTGAATATGCATATGCATATCTGTGTATATGCATATGTGTATATATGTATGTATTTGTTTGTTTGTGTGTATATATATATTATGTATCTATCTATGTATAATAAACACACACATACACATGCACATATGTATATATACACACAGGGGGCAGAACGATGGGGGAAAGGCCTATGGCCAACAACGGGTTTTAGAAGGCTGGTAAGTATATATATATATATATATATATATATATATAAATATATATATATATATATATATATATATATATATATATGTGTGTGTGTGTGTGTGTGTGTGAGTGTTTTTGTGTATGTTTGTGTGTGTATATGTATATTATATATATATATATATATATATATATATATATATATATATATATATATATAGAGAGAGAGAGAGAGAGAGAGAGAGAGAGAGAGAGAGAGAGAGAGAGAGAGAGAGAGAGAGAGAGAGAGAGAGAGAGAGAGAGAGAGATGGATGGATGGATATTTATACATATATTTGTATACTCACACACATAATTGTTACGCCCGAACGACCACAGGATAGCACGCTAACCTCAGCAGCCGTTAAAGGCCCGAGTGCGCACGTGGAGGCGAGCACTCCTAGCCCCCTTGTCTAAGGTACTGTCAGGTCGAAACAAACGCTGTTCACTTCACTTTATCCACTCGAAATAAGGCACGTCAAACACAGGGCGAAAATCACAGTCTCAGGCGGGGAAACGAGAGGAGAGGTCGCGAGCACGTCTTCCTCAGGCGGGAGTCCCCGGGCGATCTCACTCTGCGTGGGCGCCGCCCTCCACGCCAAACACCCGCGAAATTCAAAATCATTAACAGAGGGTGGTATAACACTGCCCCCTCTTTACAAAAGGCCGACCCGGCCGCTTATTTAACACAAAATAAAGCATGTACTGTTTCCTTTTTAATTGGTCCATTACACATACTTGTGCATCATTTCATTTTAATTAACTACATAACCATCCATCCACTCTGTTGGCTGTCTCCGTCGTTTTGAGCGAGCACCCCGGCAGTGGGCACGCAGTTCTGTCTCGTTAGTAGTGTCTCCCACATCCAGCTGTCTCTTTAGATGCCTTGGGGGTCTTTAACCATTGCAGGGCAGCATGGTCCGTGTGGATAAGGAATTTGGCACCATACAGGTAAGGATGGAAATGCTCGGTGCTTTCCACTATTGCCAACAGTTCTTTTCGGGTCACACAACAGTTTTTCTCAGGATCTGTGAACTTGGCACTGTAATAAGCCACCACACATTCTTTCCCATCCTTCACCTACGACAAAACAGCACCCAGACCTTCAGCACTAGCGTCAGTATCCAACAGGAAGGGACTGACCGGGTCGGGGTAAGGCAGTACAGGGGCCTCAACTAAGGCTCGCTTCAGGCTATCAAAAGCCACCTGACAGGTCTCACTCCACTCAAAACGAGCCCCTTTTCTGTTGACTTGATGGAGAGGGGAGGCACTTTGTGCAAACTGCTTGACGAAGCGTCGATAGTAGGTGCAGAGGCCTACGAAACTCAATACCAATATGTGTATATATATACATATGTATATGTGTGTGTGTATATATATATATATATATATATATATATATATAGAGAGAGAGAGAGAGAGAGAGATTTATACACATATTTGTATTTTCACACATAATATTGTTACGCCCGAACGACCACAGGATAGCATGCTAACCTCAGCAGCCGTTAAAGGCCCGAGTGCGCACGTGGAGGCGAGCACTCCTAGCCCCCTTGTTTAAGGTACTGTCAGGTCGAAACAAACGCTGTTCACTTCACCAAGGGGTTTCTTTATCCACTGGAAATAAGGCACGTCAAACACAGGGCGATAATCACAGTCTCCGGCGGGGAAACGAGAGGAGAGGTCGCGAGCACGTCTTCCTCAGGCGGGAGTCCCCGGGCGATCTGACACTGCGGGTCGAGACGCCGCCCTCCACGCCAAACACCCGCGAAATTCAAAATCATTAACAGAGGGTGGTGTAACAATATATATATATATGTATATATATATATATATATATATATATATATATATATATATACACACACATGCATACACACACATTTAACATAAACACACGCACACACTAACACGAGAGTCAGCGGAGCAACACGAACTCGAGCCTCGAAGGGAACACGGTTTTCCCGCAACACTCACAGCAAACTCTTCCGTCTCGACATGTGGCGTCAATGATGTTCCTCTGCTTGCACTTCCTCCTGCACTGCCCTCCCTCTCCGGCGCATGGCGTTTGTCCTGCGGTCAGCTGTGGGAGAGAAGCGAGAGAGCCTGAACATCCAGTCTGAAGAAGGGCTTTCCTCTGCTAAGGGTGGTCGCTGTACCTAGATTCTTTCGCCTTTGACTATGTACAAGGTCGTCTTGGAGTTCTATTTTTGCCAATATTTTCAAAACTCCTTTTTCTATGCTTTTGTGAATCGACGTTTCGTACTTTGCGCTTCCGAGTCGCTGGCTTCCGCTCGCCCTCAGGTTCCCCGAGCGAGAGGGACAGCAAGCAGAGTCCGACGAAGAAAACCAAGACGACTCTTCCCCTCATGGCGGACCCTCGGCTTCCGA
This sequence comes from Penaeus vannamei, assembly GCF_042767895.1. Taxonomy (NCBI): domain Eukaryota; kingdom Metazoa; phylum Arthropoda; class Malacostraca; order Decapoda; family Penaeidae; genus Penaeus; species Penaeus vannamei. The sequence goes on along the minus strand of NC_091569.1, from coordinate 37,595,047 downwards.
GACTCTCCTCCCTTCGCTTCTATGAGCTCTCTTGGAGCACGGTTCCTCCCGGCGGAGTGGGGGACGAAGGCAAAGACGGGGGCTTCCCAACGAGGAGGCCGCCGGAGCTCTCGAAGTCTGACTCGCCGCTTTGGAGGGAAGATCTCGTCTGGCGGCGCGCGGAAAAAAACGTGTTTTGAGTGTGACTTCATTTTTCCAGGGTCAACACCCGGCCACCGACCTCTACTATATCTACATATAGTAGATTGTAATAATGATAACAAAAAAAAATATATATATATATATATATATATATATGTATATATACAGTTGTACACGTGTTATTCGAAACAAGTGTACAGGACAGGATGACATATTGGCGTGCGATATCGTGTACTCGATAAGAACAGAAATTCCGTGACACTCAGGTAGCTTCTTGAAGTATTTAGTAATATTACCTGTATAAATTACATACGTACGAAATTAAATTTACCTGAATAAACCACCAAATATGTGGTTGGTATATATCTATACATGACATATGTATATTAGGTATTGATATATATGTATGTATGTGTGTGTTTGCACATATATGCCAGCCATATTTCATGTGAAAGTTTATCCAATTTCTTGAGTGATTTACGGGCAGTTATCATTTGAATTGGAAAAAGTACCTGCAGCAAAGAGATAAGAAAATAATGGAGAGTTTGTTTTACACACACAACCACAAATACACACACACACACACACACACACACACACACACACACACACACACACGCATACACACACACGCACACACACACACACACACACACACACACATATACATATATACATACATACATGTATACACACACACACGAAGGGAACGATTAATTCATGTCCAAGTAAAATCCAGGAAAGATGCTGGTAGTGTGGTTGTGAGGGTCTCGATTCCGTCCCATGCGTGTCTTTATTTTGTTTACGTTAATGGTTATTGATTTCTGAATCTAGGAAAAGGGAGGGTATTTAGATTTGCATGATAAAATTTACGTTATGATTTGCTACCAGGATATTATTTGTTTATCGAGTAAAAAAGGCGGGGAGAGAAGACAAACAGGTGGGTTGATTTTAAACTTGGAGAATTTTCGTGCATAAATATTAAGAGAGTAACATGTATACGCTACATGTCAATGACTATATACATACAAAGCAAACAAATAAGTACATGGATTTAAAAGAAACGTGTCTACCTAAATTGTAAATGTTGATAAAGCCCGGAATAAGGACAGTCAGCCGAAAATGACGTTCATGACGAGAAAAAGCCTAATGAGGGAACTAGGTCGTTTGCGGGGCTGTTTTCTTGGTCGATTCAGGTGAGATTCTGAGGTTTTGGCGGGAGGAATGAGACGATAGAGGACCAAATAACATGTGGCCCGGCCTGTGTTAACTATTTCTAGTTAACTTAGTCATGCAGTTCAAAGAAACCACTTGGGTTAACTAGAAATAGTCAACACAGGCCGGGCCACTCCAGAGAAAAGGCCCGGGCGAAGCATGACTTCGCAAATCTAACTGAACTGAACTGAAATAACATGTTGGAGAAAGGGCGTCAGTGATGCTGGGAGTCTTAGGTTATCATTGCTTGAGTAAGATGGTTTGCTCAGCGGAAGGCCAGTTCTGAGAGGCTTGTTCCAGCGAAATGGCCATCATGAGGTGCAGTGACGGACAGGCCATGTCGTGAATTGAAGCCTCGAATTCGTCTTCCCCTAAACCGAAAGTGTGGTATTGAGCGAATGTTCGAAACGGGATTCGAAGATGTGTTTAACAGGAGTTTTGACCGTGACTTTACAGTGCAGAAATTCCGTCCAGTCTCAGAACAAAAGAAAAAAAGGAAAGAAAGAAAGAAAGAAAGAAATGGCCGCCTACTCACACCAGACATAGGTAGACAACTAAAAAGTGTCATCTAGTAGAAAAAGGAAATAATGATCATAGATAAATAAAATTTGATAAAAAGAGAAAGTAACCCACATTTCACACATTTATATTTTTAGGAACTAATATGTGTTTTCATGTATCATTATGTGCTGAAGAATCTGTATATATACACACATGCGTATATATGCAGCTATTTACTCATGTGTGTGCAGGTGTTCTTGTACGTATGCATCGTCACGGACATGTGTTTGCTGCTACATTATACATCAACTATGGCACTTGGCTGTCTAGGAGTATAACAAACGTTCAAAAAGTGGAACGTTGTATTGTAAAAGCGAAGTCAGACTTATTTATGTTTAGATGTAAACTCGCTAACTAGGTGCCCATTTGCTCCTAACTACCATAGGCATAGTTAAGATTTATCTACAACCGTATAATAATCTCACTCTTATTTTTTTCGTTATATATCATTTTATTATCATTGTACATCCTTCCATTTGGAGGAAATCATATATATTGAAAATGTCATGAATAGCGTATAATAATAATAATAATAATAATAATAATAATAATAAACGCTTTTGTTCTAGTAACTATAAAATAATCACAGACGCCATCATGAGCGCAGTTAATTAGATTATTTCAATTTTGATATTCCCCGAAACTTCATTCACGTGGAAGGGAGAAATATCAACATATCGCCGGCAATGAACGGGTTTCAGGTTACATTTACTCATTTATTCTCGGATTCCTTAAAGCAAATTGACAACTGACATAGATATCGTTGGGATGTCCGTGGATAAGCAGGCAGAACGTGTGAGGTTAAAATGGTTGAAATTTCATGCAGGGTTTAGGAGACCGTCCCTAGTGGTGGGGAGGTGGGGGGGGGGGTCGGAGTGGTACGAAAAGGAGTCATGGTCAAGTGTCATATTCTTACGCGAGAGTAGAATTATCTACGTGAATGTGAACTCCCTGGAGAAAAAATTAGTAAAATTGTAAAAAAATGTAAAATTGTGCCTTATATGACAAATATAATCCAAAATGTCTTCATGATATATTAGAGAAAGTAAAAGAGAAGAAATGTGACGATAAATTGGGGGAGTCTAAGAAAAATTTAGGCGAGATCCCCGGGTCTCCTTGCCGCTGTGTCAGAGATTTTCACCCTTATGCACTCTCGCTTTACAGGAGCGAATGCGATGCATTGTATTATGACGTTATCCATTGGAATAGATCACAGGAGGATAAAAATGACTAATTATAAGTTTCTTCCCAAAGTGAAAGATGTGAAAAAACGAAGAAAAATATATCACACGTGACTATTCAAATTTCTTTCCTAGAAAATGGAGTAGATATGATTCGATTTTGACATATTCATCCTATAAGTATGCTTAGGGTTCGATGATAATACATGAGCAATTGCAAGCCTGTATCTACAAAAATAAACCCGCAACGAATAGATAGTTACACGAGGGACCAACGCGACAAGGGTTCCAAGTGTCGCCAGCGCGTTAGACTTTTCTGATTGCAATAATTTTACATTTGTGCTTTCAATTGAAAGTAAAGAGTCTATTAAACGTCACTATGTCATTATAAATCTATTTTACGAAAAGAGTAAATGTAAAAACGGTGTATAATATATATTCATATAAACATAGAAGATAGGCCTACAAATATCTGATACCTATTGTTGCATCACAAGATGAAGCGTCCACGATAAACGAATATAAGCGATTTGTATTTCAAAACGTTTTTGATATATCAGCGTTTTCTGAACGGTTATTTCTAACGAACAAAAAACATAACAACTACTCCGCTCGTGAATAAACGTTTATCGCTTGTTTCGAGGCTGAATCACGTGGTTAGACGATGTGGAAGAAAAGTAGACTGGAATAAAGATAAAATAAATAAATTAAATAAATAATTACGGATCTAACGGGGTACATGTGCATATACACGTGTAAGTACATGCGTATACAAAAGTAAACGAATGTAAACTCACGAAAACATTAACAAAAGAAGTATGAAACGAGAAACAACCGATTTTATATAACGGTCATGTCTTGGGTCTGGATTTGACTCTTTTTAAGGGAGTCATTTGTTTCTTTAACTCGGAGACTAATGATCATATCTTTAAACAACAAAGTGCGTTTCAAAGAGAAATGATAGCAGTTTGTACAGTAATTAAATGGTAAGGATTCACCAAAAATGGACTTGAAACTTTTTGTTTTCTTGTTTTTCGATTTTTTTCGATATATGGGTGATCCCTCGTCCCAGAGATCTTAACCGATTATTTTTTTAAATGTATCTTTGTAAACATCTTATAAATGCGCATTCAACTGCGCGGGCGATTTTGAAAATATAAGTAAATCTGTATATCCAAATATTGTCGGCATTGATTTGTCTTCAATACACTTGGCTGATGAACAAGATGTGTCTAATCTTGAACAAACGGTTTTACAGTAAACCCAGGAGTTCATGAACAGGCAGTAATGCAACTACAACCAGCTATTTGGCAAGAACCGCAGCCAGCAGGTAGACAAGATGTGCCAAATAACTCAGGGACTTATTACAAACTTTGGTAGATTTGGTAAGAGACAAATAAGATTTGCTTTGTCCAGATCCTGAAGTATTCAAATGTGACTTACGAGAATTTCGCTCATGGATCCAAACCTTTGAAATTTTCATTGAATCATGAGTTCCTAATCCCGCAGAATTGTTCTATGTAGGAAAATAAATTGATGGACAAGCTAAGGCTGAAGTTTGAGGTCATACAGAAGCAGCATATCTGTAAAGGAATGGAGGATTTCTTGTCTCATATCATATATAGAATTAAGATTATAAAGAATTTATTGAATTTATTATATCAACAAAAGAAATACTTTATCTAATTTCACTAATTTGTAACTTGTTGGCTACAGTGACGTTAGAGTTACACGAACGCTCTACAAAAACGCTTGTTTTGAATCCGTCTCGCCAGAGAGCCATGTGATACGCCGTGTGCTGCGAAATGTCGACTATTCATGTTTTGTGAAGATTTAGGCTCGTCACACTGTAAGTCAACTATTTATAGTGTTAATAATGTATTGTTCAGATGTTTGAGCATATGTTAATTACATAGTTGTGGCTTTTATGTGATATACAGCTTGAAATTATGTGATATAAGTACATGCTATTCCTACAACATTCTAATATTTTCTCAACGATTTGCTGAAAATATCTAGTCATTAGTTATTGATCTTATATAAAGTGCCTTAAAAGCTCAGGAAATGTCTTAATATAGTATAATAAATAGGAATTCATTTGTTTGTTTGCTGCTTAAAAGATGCTAGTCAAGGTAAAATTGTGCCTTAAGTGACAAATATAATCCAAAAATGTCTTCATGATATATTAGAGAAAGTAAAAGAGAAGAAATGTGACGATAAATTGGGGGAGTTTAAGAAACCAGCAATTGAAGATAAATCTGTATTAAACTGGATTCGAGTCACTAAGTCAAGGATAGGTGATACACTCAGCATGAGGTTATATAACAATACTGATAAAGCAAAGAAAATGTTGGTATATGCTTTACTGGATGATCAGTCTGTTGTTTGTTATGTAAAGAAAAATACTCTAGAAACACTGGAAGTCACAGGACCACATGTGAATTTGCAAATAAGTACTGGAATGGGTGACAGTAATGTACTTTGCACTAAAGTAAATGGTCTTGTGGTACAGGGAATGCATGACCAAAGAGAAATGTCATTATCTCCTTTATATTCTCGAGAAAGTATACCAGCTAGACGAGATAAAATTCCTAAAATTCCAAGACCAGGAACTGTTCAGAACTGGCCACATTTGCGTAAAATTGCCGGTGAATTCATGCCTTATGACTTATCACAGGACTCGCTTGTACTTAGACACTAAAACCTAAAGAAATAATCCCCCAAAATGATGATCCTTGTGCTTTAAAGACTGACTTAGGGTAGGGTGTCATTGGGAAACTTCAAGACAATATTCTAGCGGATGAAAGTGTACATGTACGTAGAACCACGACTCAAAAAGTTATTAATAATGAGAAGGCAGTTAATTTCCTCATAATCCCATATGGATCAAAGGAAGCTATTGACTTTCATGTTTGAACAAGATTTTAATAAAATATAGACGCGGGATGGGATCAAATTTTATGAAAACAAATTATTTATAACAAATGGAAATTGGAGCATACAAGCAAGAAAGAGGACATGAAATGCCACTTCCTTTAAAAAAATGAAAAGGTCAGGTTTAAGAACAGTAAAGACAGCTATTTTCAGACTGAATAAATTGAAAAGAAAGTTCAAGGTTGACAAGAATTATCATCAAGATCATGTGAAGTTTGTGCAAGCTAATGAAAAGGTCAGGTGTAAGAACAATAAAGACCTAGCTGTTTTCATACTGAATAAATTGAAGAGAAAGTTCAAGGTTGACAAGAATTATCATCAAGACCATGTGAAGTTAGTGCAAGATATGATAACACAAGGTTAGTTATGACAAGATGGACTAGAACAAATCAGAGTAGCATTAGGTTAAGCTAGGCTGGGAGATAATGCTACATATGTCTTGGATATCGGGCATGTGGGGCCTCATGGTGTTGAACATGTGGGCGCCACATAGAAGAAAATGAAAATGAAGGATGGAAGTGAAAGAAGAAGAACGAGGGAGAAGGGGAGAAGGCCGGAAGAAAGGGATAAAGATGAGAGCGATAAATAGGGAGATTAATGGATGGGAGACAAGAATCGTGAATGGCAGAATAAAGGGAGGGAAGAAGAAGAGAGTAAGAAAAAGGAGAGACGAAGGGAGAATGGGAATGACAGGACGAAGAGAGGAGGAACAAAAGGGGGAGGGAAGAGGGAGAATGAAACAAGGAAGGAATCAATAAGATTAATCTTTTTTTTTCGTTTTTCTGGTTTAGTTTTTCTTCACAAAAAATACATCGTTTAGAAAATGATTTATAAAAATTACTCTTGAACTCAAAGTAAAAACAAACAAACGAAAAATGTGCTATAGTCATTTTATTGAAGAAAACATCTGTATAAGCAACACTCGCATAGTTAGCAACAGTGCATATCAACAATTCAAATGTAGTTCGGAAAATTTCTGTTTATGATTTATAAAATTCCCTTTAAGCTTCCCAGATCAAATTTCACATTGAAAATATAATTTAAAAAGTTTCATTGGCAGCGAAGTATGGATATGTCGTTAATTAATTCCACAAATATTCCTTTCCTGGCTGATGATATTTATGAAATTTGATTTTTTTTTTTGAAGTCTCACCAACACGAAAATGAATTGTTGAATAAAGATTAAATTCTAATGGTATCATACTGCCTCCGATAGGGATACACACGTACATGTACCTACGTGTGTGTGTGTGTGTGTGTGTGTGTGTGTGTGTGTGTGTGTGTGTGTGTGTGTGTGTGTGTGTGTGTGTGTGTGTGTGTGTGTGTGTATGTGCGTGTGCGTGTGCGTGTGCGTGTTCGTGTGCGTGTGCGTGTGCGTGTTCGTGTGCGTGCGTGTGCGTGTGCGTGTGTGTGTGTTGGTTGGTAAGCAGGGTAACCCAAAAAGTTATGAACACATTTTTCTGAACTTTTTAAGCCCAATCTCGATGCCATTGAACTTTTGTGGTGATCCGGATTATGCAGGGGCGGGTCCAGAGAATTTTCTAGTGGGGGGAATAGGGGGTAACAACAATAAATCTGGGGGGGGGGGCGCTCAAAAGAAATAAAAAAAAAATAAACTGCCCACTTCAGTATTGTATAGTTATACGTTGTTTATGTTTTCATCTTGCTGTGTATTATGTATTATTATATGTTAATATTATATATTTATATGTAAATATTATATATTTATATGTAAATATTATATATTTATGTGTAAATATTATATATTTATATGTAAATATTATATATTCATATGTAAATATTATATATTTATAAGTAAATATTATATATTTATATGTAAATAGTATATATTTATATGTAAATATTATATATAAATATTATATCTTAATATATAAAGGGTGGGGGGGGGGTGGCACACGGGGTAGCCAATCAGATTGCAGGGGGGGGGGGGTGCCATCCTGTGCCACCATGGAAGACCCGCCTCTGGGATTATGACTGGATCCAGGATTTGTTTTGAAAGGCTTCATTGGGATAAGGAAACGCGGACGTCACAAGTGTGCTTCAGTTGATTCCAGTGTGATTCTTTAAGTGCGAATATCTTTGTTGCATCAGTGACCCTATGGCCTTAACGGGAGGTATGTGCTCTCTCAGTGCTTCGAGTCCGTGCTTGACTAAGGAGGGACTATTTCTGGAAAAGAAAGAAAATGAGTTATTACGACACATAAAATATTGTGTATTTCATTGTTCGGGAAGGAGGGACACTGGCTTATTATAATTATTATCTTAATCCTTATTGTTTATCATCATCATCGTTATTTAGACTCTTTATTGCGACCCCTTTGGGAATCTACCATCCAAAATCTTTAAAGGAGAATTAGATATAGTGACAGAGAGATATAGCCAATTATATACACGAACGTAAATACAGACATGTATTTATATGTATTTACTACATGACCTAAGACCACGTCAGCTAAACAAGGTCACACCAGACTCCCCAAACCCACCATCCAAGCAGCACACACAGTCAGCAGCGCCTGATCTGCAGCCTCGAGTGTTGTCGAAAAGAGTGCACTGGTTCCTGGCCGTGCATCTTCCCCCTTGGTTTGTGCACGCCCGCCCTGTCCTCGTGCACGGGTCCGTAGGGGCACAGCAACGGCATTTCTTTCCCTTGCAACCACCTCTGATCGTCACTTCGTTGCCCTTGCATCTCCCTTTCGTGCAATAGCCGAAGGAGCGAGAGCAAGGTCTGCGGATTCTGCAATCTGGGAAAGGGGAAGAGAAGTAATGCAATTTTATAGGAATTGTATATGAAGTTGTGGTGTTAAGTATGTATAATTGTATACGAAGTATTGCATTGTGGACTATGTGCAATATTATATGAACTATTGTATTATGTATATATATATCGGTTAATGAATTATTGTACTATTAAGTATATAAGATAATATATGGGATATTGTGTGTGTGTGTATATATATATATATATATATATATATATATATATATATATATATATATATATATATATATATATATATATATATATATATATATATATACAGACAGAGTGAAAGAAAGGATATACACAGAAATCACAAAATACATGTACCTGTACTGACAGACAACGAAAGAGATACAAAGACCACACGAACAAAGACCTCACGAACTCCTCTTACCGACGCAGCAGACGCAGCCGTCGGTGCAGTCTCCGACATCAACGCTGGCGGTGTTCGGGCAGGTTTCGGGTCTCACACACTGGCCGCCCCTCTTCCTGCAGGTCCTGGAACTAACGCAGGGGCGCGGGGCACAGCAGGTACACCCTTCGCCGAGGCACCCGTCGGGTATGATGTCCTCGTCCTCGTTACAGCCTGAGGTCGAGCACACGCCTCCGTTCTGGGCGCAGACGAACCTCGTGGTGCAACCTGGACGGGGGAAAAGATTTTAAAAGGATTTAGTTTGAGATTTGGTTTTCATTTCATGCGTTGCAGTGGATATTCTTTGCTGTGGTTATATTGTTTATGTCTATTTTATTCTGCTTCTAAATTTTCGTCCTGTGTGTAAGGAATGGCCGGGGTTACCATTCACTGGCAACGCGCGGGATCGAACGCTGGTCGGTACGATGGCTAAACCAACACTTAACCACTGCGCCACACAGGACACGAAGACGAAAGAGGGAAGAGAGGAGGAGGTGAAAGTGAAACAGGGGGATTAGTTGCATAAGGTATATTGTTTCTTGTTCTTGTTATTTGTGTTTTGGTGTTTGGATTTGCTTCTTTTAAGTGAGAGGAAGATTTTCTCTACCTATCTTTCCTTGTCTCTCTCTTTGTCAGTCCCCCTGTTCATCTCTCTCTCCGTCTTTCTCATTCTCTCTCTCTCCTTTGTCCGCGGAATTCTCTCTCTCTCTTTCTCCTCATGTCCCTTTCCCCTCCTCCCTACCTTCCTCTGTCTCTCCCTCACTCCCTTCCTCTCTCCCTCCTTCCCTTCCTCTCTCTCTGTCCCTCCCTCCTTC
>NC_091569.1:37562503-37567503 GCF_042767895.1 Penaeus vannamei | reverse complement strand
GAAAAAGACAGAAAAAAGAAAGAAACAGACCCACCCACTACAGCCACAGAAAAACAAAGAAATCCAGACACCCCCCCCCGAAAGAAGAGCCATCAGACCTATCAGACCTATCAACCGATCGACAGAGAGAGGCCGAATCAGCACCCCACCTGCTCGACCCGCTCAGGATCTGCACCCAGCTGTTCCCCCAGAGTCTTGTGGTCGATCCTCCCCATCTTGTGTGAGCCGGTGAGCACTTGCAAGCAGCCGTTTTCCTTCAGGCAGTCGTCGACGGGGATGAAGACAGAGGCCATTTCCGGGTACAGGCAGCCGTTGAAGTACCAATACCTGGAGGGTAGGTATGGGGGAGGGGAGGGGCAAAGAGGGAGGGGGAATAGGATATGGGGATGGGGAGGAGGGAGTGAGATGGAGGGGTGAAGGAGGGAGGGGGAATAGGAAATGGGCATGAGGTAGGGAGAGAGATGGAGGGTAGGTAGGGGGGAGGGGAATAGGAAATGGGCATGAGGTAGGGAGAGAGATGGAGGGTAGGTAGGGGAGAGGGGGAGGGGCAAAGAGGGAGGGGGAATAGGATATGGGGATGGGGAAGGGAGGGGGCGAGATGGAGGGGTGGAAGGGGGGGGCAAAGAGGGAGGGGAATAGGATATGGGGATTGGGAGGAGGGAGTTAGGTGGAGGGGTGGAGGGGGGGAGGGGAATAGGAAATGAGGATGGGGGAGGGAGTGAGATGGAGGGTAGGTAGGGGGGAGGGGCAAAGAGGGAGGGGAATAGGAAATGGGGATGGGGGAGGGAGCGAGATGGAAGGTAGGTAGGGGGAGGGGGGGAGGGGAATAGGAAATGGGGATGGGGAGGAGGGAGTGAGATGGAGGGTAGGTAGGGGAAGGGGCAAAGAGGGAGGGGAATAGGAAATGGGCATGGGGAAGAGGGAGCGAGATGGAGGGGTGGAGGGGGGGTGGAGGGGCAAAGAGGGAGGGGAATAGGATATGGGGATGGGGGGGAAGGAGTGAGATGGAGGGGGGGTGGTAGGAGGTGGTGGGGTGTTGAATGGGATGGGGTGGGATAGAGGAAATAGTGGGGGGGGGGGGGGCGGTTGAAGGAAGGAGGAAGGAGCGAGGGGGGAGGGGAAGGGGGAGGTAGGAGGGAGTGAGGTGGACAAGGGGGTAGGGGTGTTTTCAAGGGAAGGGGGGAGGGGGTGGGGTTTAACTTTCAAGTATTCATTCCCGTTAAACTCAAACCCTGAATGTAAAAAATATATAGTTAGCACCTCCCCCCCCCCAAAAAAAAAAATAATAAAAAAAATGACTCATTCTAATTCTTTATTTGACATTGTACACTAAATGACACCTACCCGTAACTAGCACTCACCCTTAACTGGAATTCACCTTGAATTGGCACTCACTCATACTGACACTCAATCTTAACTGGCCCCAACCTCCAATCAGCACCCCCCTTTAACAGGCACACTAACCCTTGATTGGCACTCACCCTCAACTGGCACCCACCCTTATGCCTGGCACTCACCCTTATGCCTGGCACCCACCCTTAAGCCTGGCACTCACTCTTATGCCTGGCACCCACCCTTATGCCTGGCACCCACCCTTAACTGACACCCACCTTATGCCTAGCACTCACCCCTAACTGGCACCCACCCTTTTGCCTGGCACTCACCCATAATCCTGGTGCCACAAGAAGGCTCCTCCACTCTTGGCATCCTTCATCATGAGTTTGCTGTGGTAATGATATATTTCATCTCCGCCCATTAGCTGGAAGGGAAGTTACCAGGAGATAATGGTGGTGTAATGAAGACGGGAAGTGAAAATGGAAATGATAAAGTATGGTAGTCATATATCTAAAATGAACACTAACTGACGCTTAGCATACTGACCATCTATATATTTTTTTCTCCTATGGGTTCTCCACCCCCCCCTAACCCACCAACCCACTTGGTAATTGCTGTTGGGCACTACTGGTCTATGCCAAGGGTGATGGTAATGGTGATCATAACATTATCATCCTTTTGTTGTTGTAGTTGTCGTTGTAATTATTATCATTATTATTATAATTATTGTATCATCATTATTGTTAATGCTTTTATCAATATTACCACTATGATTATGGAATATCATTTATCATTATTAGTGTCATTGTCAATATTGTCATTGTTTTTATCATCTCAGATTCTCTCCTAATTCCCCCATTACTCATCTCTCTCACTCATGCCTACCACTTAACTCTCTTCCTCCTTGCCCCATACCCACTCTCCCCTCACTTCCTCACTTTCACTCTTCCCCTCTCCCTTCACCCTTTCACTCTTCCCCTCTCTCTTCACCCTTCTACTCTCCCCCCTTCCTCCCACTCTTCCCCTTTCTCTTCACCCTTCTACTCTCCCACCTTCCTCCTTCCCCTCTCCCTTCACCCTTCCCTTCCTTCTTCTTTCCATTTTTCCCCCCTTCCCCCTTCCACTCTCCCCCATTCCTCCTTCCCCTCTCCCTTCACCCTTCCCTTCTTTCTTCTTTCCACTTTTCCCCCCTTCCCCCTTCCACTCTCCCCCCATTCCTCCTTCCCCTCTCCCTTAACCCTTCCCCTCTCTCTTAACCCTTCCTCCTTCCCCTCTCCCTTCACCCTTCTACTCTCCCTTCACCCATCCCCTCCCCTTCACCCTTCCCCTTCCCCCTTCCCCCCTTACCTCCTGCATCGTCCCCGCCACCCTGGGAGAGCGAGCGAGCACCCCCGTGATGTCGTCTCCAGGATGATTCCAAACACACATCCGGCTCTTTCGGTCCCCGTCGCTCCGTCCGTATGCGTGTCTCTGGATTCCCTTGCTGCTCTCGACGGCTGTTCGGAGCTTCTGAATCTCGGCTTCGCTTAGCATGTTCCTGTTTTTTATTTATTTATTTATTCATTAACTATTATTATTATTATTATTATTATTATTATTATTAATATTATTATTATTATTATTATATATATATATATATATATATATATATATATATATATATAATTTTTTTTTTTTTTTTCTTTTTTGGGGGGGGATTTTGTGATTATTTTTTCTGGTATTTATAGTATTGTTGATGTGCTTTGTTTATGTCCTGTGAGATAAGCAACATACTGGTGAATCTACTATGGTAGGCCTATGTACCACTTCATGCGGTCTGATTCAGTTTTTGAAGTATTACTCGTATTACACCTTAGTTTATTGGCATGTAGAAACTGCACCCCTATTTTATAAGGGAATATTTAGCAAAAAAAAAAAAAAAAAAAAAAAAAAAAAATAAAAAAAAAAATAAAAAAAAAAAAAAATAAATAAATAAATAAATAAAAAATAATAAAAATAAATAAATAAATAAAAAGACAAAAGGTTAGGCTCTCAATCTCACAAAGCGGTTTTTAAAGTCGATAGAAAAAGAAAAATAAGTCAATTGCAAAAGAAAATAAGTGAAACATCAAACAAGGAACTTTCTTTTTTTTTCAATGATGTCCTGAATACTCTGATAAAAAAAAAAAAAAAATCCTTGTAGAAGCATCAGTGCATTCGAATGGGTTAATTTTTTTTTGTCCTGCAGGTTATCATTATCATTATAATTTATCTAAAACATAATTATTGTCATCATTCATCGTTATTGATATTATTTGTTGTAAAATCGTATATATGATGATGTAAGAGAGACAATATAAGTACATATATTCGTCAGAAAAACAATTATATTCTCTCACTCACTCACTCACTCACACACACACACACACGCACGCACACACACACACACACACACACACACACACACACACACACACACACACACACACATACACACACACACACACACACACACAGTAAAAAGGAAAAGAGTAAAAGTAGTTATAAATGACCCCAGCAACAGGTTATTTAGACTCCAGGAAAAGACAACAAAACACACGACCCCCTCCCCCCCCTCCCCTCACGCCCCTTTGCCGATAACACAATCTCTTGTTCTCAGGCCAAGAATCATTGCCGGATACTGTTATTACTGCTACTATTTTCAGTGATAACGATGAAGTTACTGCCTATCTACTAGAATGTTGTAATCTCTCCCTGTGTTTATGTACAGCTAGTCATTCAGCTTACTATCATACGCATACATCATATATATATGTATATGTAAATGTATAAATATCTGCGAGCGTGTGTGTGTGTGTGTGTGTGATGCATACAAGAAAACGTACACACACACTTATACATACACATAATCACATATGTGCACGTGTGTTTGCAATCTGTTTTCCCTAACCTTCCCCTTCACAACTTCTTGGCCCGTATCAGTTAAATTTCGACCCCGTTAAGTTAACTACCAATGCGCTGTTCTGTATGAGGTTCTATATGGTGAAAATGGATAACTCCACAAAACAGGAAATAGACCTAAAGCATTTCGAAGTACAAATCTTGACGAGAATTGTTGACAACGGCAAAATTATGATATGGTTACAGACGTTATGTACAATCTAATTAAATTTACATATCTCTTAATCTATTCAGGCATAAATTGCTTATATAGATAATTTGAATAAAGATAATATGTTGAAACAAGTCATTATCAATTCTCAGTTTGAGAGTTTTAATGTCCTTTTCATAAGTAACCATTACAATCATATCATTACAACCATACTTCGGTGTTTGGATGGGATAGATAAGTATATATCACAAAATAACTATAATTGGGGATTGGGAATGGATGAACAGATTTTAATTCATATGCATTATATCATTAACCTTCTGTCATGTTCATTCACGTGCGAATCAATAATAAAAATTGTAAAGTAAAGGAGTTTCAAAAACCGCGTAAAACTTGCCTGACTAAAACGTATCCATTTTTCTCGTAAGCTTCTACCATCTGTTTGTTAACCGACCAAGTGGCCGGGTCGTAGAAAAACTCCGAATCTGCAAGAAGAATGAATAATCAACTGATATAATTTGCTCGTCGTTGCTACTGCTGATACTGAATCTGGCATATATTACCTTTTTTTTCC
>NC_091569.1:37547503-37555003 GCF_042767895.1 Penaeus vannamei | reverse complement strand
GACTCACACACACACATAAACTCACAAAAACACACACACACACACACATAAACTCACACAAACAAACACACACACACACAAACACAAATAAACACACAAAAACAAACAAGCACACACACACACAAACACGAACACACAAACACACACACAAACTCACACAAACAAACACACACAAACACAAATAAACACACACATAATGATAACAATATGCACATGCATGTGTGTATGGACGCAAAAAAAACATCCCTCCCCCATCCAACCGAGGACCTCCCACGACCCTCCCAACCGCACCTCAGATTATCCGACGTCGTCCCGTCCAGCCGACTCAGGTCCTCCCGACTCCGGCCCGACTCCAGCCTCTCGCCCTTCCGCCTCTTGTTGATTTTGGCGTAGAGGAAGGGCGTGTTGTGAGGGCCCGTGAGGAGGCGCAGGCGGGACGAGAGGCGCTGCAGGCCGGGGCACCACAGGAACATGGACTCGATCAGGTAGACGAGCTCGAGGCGGGCCAGGAGCGAGTAGAGGGCCGCGTCGCTCACCACTTGCTGGAAAAGGGACGTGGAAAATGTTTTTTTTTCTTTATCTATTTATTTATTTATTTACTTTTTTGAGGGGTTCGGGGTTGGGAAAGGGACAAAGGAAATGGGATTATTATTATTTTTTTTGGGGGGGTGAGGTTTTCTTTCTCCCTTTCTTTATTTATTTATATATATTTTTGAGGAGGGGTTGGGAAAGGGACAAAGGAACTGGTATTTCTTTTTTTTTTTTTAATTTGGGGGGGTGAGGTTTTCTTTCTTTCTTTATTTTATATATATTTTTGAGGGGGGGTTCGAGGTTGGGAAAGGGACAAAGGAAATGGGCTTATTATTATTATTTTTTTTTTTGGGGTGGTGAGGTTTTCTTTCTTTCTTTTCTTTATTTATATATATTTTTGAGGAGGGGTTGGGAAAGGGACAATGGAAATGGGCTTATTCTTTTTTTTCTGGGAGGGGGAGGGGGAGGTTTAGGGTTTTGGGTGGATGATTCGTTTAAGGTTTAAGTATTTTGGAGAGTTGGTTGTTTCTTTTATTGGTTTTTCTTTTTTGGGGGGTTATTAGCTTAAAGTTTAAGGTTTTGGGGGCTGATTGCTTTAATATTTAGGGTTTAAGGGTTTGTTGATTGGTTTAATGTTTAAGGTTTAGGGTTTGGGGTTTTTATTTGGTTGATTGGTTTTGTTTTAATTAAATATTTTACATTAGTTTAAGTTAAAGCTTCCGGGAATGTGGGCAACGGAGGCACAAGCAGGATGTTTATCAAGAATGACCTATTGAATAAAGTTAGTTTAATAGTTTAAGGTTTAAGTTTACATGACATAGATAAAGTACGCGATCGTTTGTTTAAAGTAATTCAGTTTTAGGTTTATTAGTGTAAGCGAATTTTCGGATAATATATGTTTTGAAAATGTACAATCTAATTAGTTTGGGCGTTTTAAAAACATCTAGGTAATGAAAACAGAAATGATGATGTTAATGGTAATGATGATAGTAATGACATCAATGATGATATTGGTAATAGTAATGATACTATTGATGATGATAATGATGATAGCATTATTATTTAATATAATGATAATAATAATGACAATCTTAATGATGATAAAAAAAGTAATAACAGCAGCGACGATGCTAATGATATTAGTACTAACCATGATAATAATAATGATAATGATAATAATAATGATAATGATAATAATAATTCTAATAATAATAATAATAATAGTAAAACTAATAATAAAATAATAATAACAAACAGCAACGATACCAACATCACCCGAAAGAGAGAGAGAAAGAGAAAGAAAGAGAGAAAGAGAGAGAGAGAGAGAGGGAGAGAGAGAGAGAGAGAGAGAGAGAGAGAGAGAGAGAGAGAGAGAGAGAGAGAGAGAGAAAGAAAGAGAGAAAGAAAGAAAGAGAGAAAGAAAGAGACAGAGAAAACAAACAAACAAACATAAAACAGACAAACAAACAAACAAACAAAACTCACCTGAGTGTCCGTGACCGCCAGTCCGTTCATCACGTTCATGAGGACGAGGAAGATGACGAACACGAAGAGCAAGAACACCAGCACGGCCGACATGAGGAGGGCGACCTGCTTCGAGAACTCTTGGCTGAGGTCGGAGTACTCGAACTCTCCTGTGGCCATCACCACCGCCTTCGGGAGCGTCGCCCAGAAGGTGGTGAAGTCGGTTTCCTGTGGGAGGGAGAGAGGGAGAGGTTGAATAAATGTGGGAGAGAAAGAGAGAGAGAGAGAGAGAGAGAGAGAGAGAGAGAGAGAGAGAGAGAGAGAGAGAGAGAGAGAGAGAGAGAGAGAGAGAGAGAGAGAGAGAGAGAGAGAGAGAGAGAGAGAGAGAGATAATAAACGGAATTGAAGGAACAAAAGAATGAATAAGAAGGTGGTGAAGTCGGTTTCCTGTGGGAGGGAGAGAGGGAGAGGTTGAATAAATGTGGGAGAGAAAGGGAGGTTGAATAAATGTGGGAGGGAGAGAGAGGTTGAATGAATGTGGGAGGGAGAGAGAGATTGAATAAATGTAGGAGGGAGAGAGAGGTTGAATGAATATGGGGGAGGAAGAGAAAGAGAGAGAAAGATAAAAAGAAAGGAACAAATGAATGAATAAGGAGAAGGTGGTGAAGTCGGTTTCCTGTGAGGGAGGAAGAGAGAGAGGTTGAGTAAATGTGGGAGAGAAAGAGAAAAAGGGAGAGAGAGATTAAATGAATGTGGGAGAGAAAGGGAGATTGAATGAATGTGGGAGAGAAAGGGAGATTGAATGAATGTGGGAGAGAAAGAGAGAAAGGGATAGAGGTTGAATAAATGTGGGAGAGAAAGAGAGAAAGGGATAGAGGTTGAATAAATGTGGGAGAGAAAGGGAGATTGAATGAATGTGGGAGAGAAAGGGAGATTGAATAAATGTGGGAGAGAAAGGGAGATTGAATGAATGTGGGAGAGAGAGAGAGACTGAATGAATGTGGGAGGGAAAGAGAGAGAGATTGAATGAATGTGGGAGGCAAAGAGAGAGAGGTTGAATAAATGTGAGAGAGAGAGAGAGGTTGAATAAATGTGGGAGAGAAAGAGAGAAAGGGAGAGAGAGAGATTGAATAAATGTGGGAGAGAAAGAGAGAAAGGGAGAGAGGTTGAATGAATGTGGGAGAGAAAGGGAGATTGAATAAATGTGGGAGAGAAAGAGAGAGAGACTGAATGAATGTGGGAGAGAAAGAGAGAGAGATTGAATAAATGTGGGAGAGAAAGAGAGAGAGATTGAATAAATGTGGGAGAGAGAGAGAGGTTGAATGAATGTGGGAGAGAAAGAGAGAGAGATTGAATAAATGTGGGAGAGAAAGAGAGAGAGATTGAATAAATGTGGGAGAGAAAGAGAGAAAGGGAGAGAGATTGAATGAATGTGGGAGGGAAAGAGAGAGAGAGATAAAAAGAAAGGAATAAATTAATGAATAAGGAGGTGGTGAAGTCGGTTTCATGCGGGAGGGAAACATAGAGATAAAGTCAATGAATAGATGAATTGGTAGATGGAATATCTGAATTGATAGACAAATAGAGTAAATGACTTGATAGATAGAATAAATGAATTGATGTATAAAAAGAGAGATAGAGGTAGTAAACGGAACAGAAGGAATAAATGCATTAATAAAGAGGAACTGGTGAAGTCGGTTTCCTGTGAGAGAGAGAGAGAGAGAGAGAGAGAGAGAGAGAAAGAGAAAGAGAAAGAGAAAGAGAAAGAGAAAGAGAAAGAGAGAGAGAGAGAGAGAGAGAGAGAGAGAGAGAGAAAGAGAGAGAGAGAAAGAGAATCAATCAATAAATCAATAGATAAATATAGAGAAAAGAATATACAAGAAAACAAATATATAAAGAGAGAGAATAAATTAAAGGGAGAAATAGATTGGCGTTTTTTTTCCTTTTTTTTTATATTTTGGTTGTTAGAAGGGAATGGAAGGGAAGGAGTAGGGTGGAGGAGGAGAGGAGATGTAGTGGAGATGAGAAAGGAAAAAGAAAATGAAAGAGAGGAAGAAAAAAGAGGCAAGAAAGAAGTAAAAGGGAGGTCAAGGGAGGAAGACGAAGGAAACAATGGAAGAAGAAAAGGAAGAAAAACGGGATAAGAGAGAAGCAAAACGAAGAATAGTGACCAAAAGGGAAAGGAGGAAGAGGAGGGCAAGAAAAAGGGAAGAGGGGTACAAGAAAAAGGATAAAATGGGGATAAGAAGGAGGAAGGAGACGATATCAGCTTAAATGGTTATTGCTATTAGCTAAGGCGGCTAGCGCGGTAGAATGAACGAGGGTTTAGGTGACAAGAGAGGAAAATAGATGCTAGATAAGGGGTTTTTGGTGGTGGAGAAGAAGGGGGAAAGGGGAGGAAGTAGGGAGGAGGAAAGGGGAGGGAGGAGGGAGGGGGAAAGAGGAGGGAGGAGGAGGAAAAGGGAGGAGGAAAGGGGAGGAAGGAGGGAGGAGGAAAGGGGAGGAAGGAAGAGGAAAGGGGAGGATTTTTAAAATTTTTAAAGATTTAGTTTTAATTCCATTTGTTACAATGGATATTCTTTGCTGTGACATACAGTCTGTTTTATTTGCCTTCTAAATCTCCCCCTGTGTGCAAGGAATGGCCGGGGTTACCACTCACTGACCGGGCGTGGGATTAAACACAGGTCCGCAAGATTGCTAGACCAGCACCTTACCGCTGCGCCAGCACAGCACACGGGAGGGAGGAGGAGGGAAGGGTGGGGGAGGAGGGAGGAGCAGGAAAGAAGAAGAAGAAGAAGAAAGGGAGGAGGAGGAAGAAGAAGAAGAAAGGGAGGAGGAAGAAGGAGAAGAAGAAGGGGAGGAGGAAGAAGAGGAGGAGGGAGAGGAGGAGCAGGAGGAGAAAAGGGAAGAGGAAGAGAAGGAGACAGAGAAGAAGAAGTTGAAGAATAAAGAGGAGGAGTACTATGAGAAGGGTGAGAAGGAGCAGATGGTGGTGGAAGGAGAATGAGAAGAAGAAAAAGAAGAAGAGTTGGAGTTATAGAACTAAGAAAGGAAGGAACAGGAAAAGGAAGAAGGGAAGAGGAGGAAAACGAGGTAAAGGACGAAAACAAGACCAGGTACTTATAAAGAAGAGAAACAACAAAAAAAAGTGAGAGGAAAAGAAAAAAAGAAAGAAAAAAAACCCTGCCTGCCCGGTCTCTTACCTTATCAGCCTCAGTTGGCTGGAGAATGATGTTGAAGGAAATGGCGAAGGCGAGCAGCAGCGCCCCGTAGAGGAGGATCATCATGAGGAAGTTGTAGGACACGTGTCGAAGCATCCTCACGTACTTGGCCAGGAGGGGAGCTCGGCCCAGGATCAGCACGAATTCGTACCTGCAAAGAGGAGGCTTTCGTACTCGCTTTCTCATCCCAAAGACTGCCAAAAGGGGGAAAGTGTGATGGTCATTTAGATCTAAACGGGGAATGAATCTAATGTTGCTTTAAGGCAGAATATTGGAAGGTGGGGTTACCGAATGATAAAGGTCAAGAGATTTTGTTCGAGGCTCGTATACATAGGTAATAATCCTTTAAAAAAACACAAAAAACAGCAGAATCAACGAAGAGGAAAGTCTAAATGTATGAAAACAAGAAATCAAACAAGCGGAGGCACTCACCAAGCCACGATCATCGCCCAGGCAGCGAGGTGGCGCGTGGTGTCAGCGTCAAGATTCGCGCAACACAACACGAACACAACTATTACTAGGAACCACTCGAAGTAATTCTCAACGTTCTTATAGTACGTGCTGAAGGTGAAGGCCACTTGGAACACCTCGCGCACCAGCATGTATATGGTGAAGGGAATTAGGATACCCATAAGGGCGTTCACAGCCGTCTGTTGCGCCTCGATCTCGTCCGTTAGGGTTGAGTTCGACAAGGATCTGACCTCCAGTATCCTAAGGTCCTTGAGGCTGTAGACGAAGGCGGTGAGGACAAGGACGAAGATGAAATAGAGGACGAGGTTGGCTAAGTAATATGGCAGCGCTTTGCGCCACTTGGCGTACAGGAAGGTTTCCACGAGAGGGTGCTTGATGGTGTCGCGATGCCGCTTGCTTTTGCTGATGTCCATCAAGGTCCCTAACTCACTGACTCGCTGCTGCTCGACGTTCTGCTCCGAGCTGCCCGGCGGAAGGAGGAATCTGTAGTCGAGTTTAAGAGTATAGTTGTCCCCGAGCATATTCTCCAGCTCAGCCTCGACTTCGGCTTCGTCCGCGTTGGCTGGGAGGTTTGAGATGCAGTTGTCCATCGCGCGCTCCAGCGTGTTCGGAAGGAGGGACGGGAGCACATTGCCGCGGTCCGTCTCGTTGACTTTGCGGTGCGCCCCGAGGAAGGCGCCCTTGCTCAGCAGTTCGCACAGCATGTCCTGGTTGTTGAAGGCGGCGGCCTCGTGCAGGATCGTCTGGCCGTGGAAGGTCTGGTTGAGGTTCAAGACGACGTCATTTTGCAGGATCCTTTCCAGACACTTTAGGTGGTCGATCTCTGGCGACGCTCCCTTCTGCCGCCTGCTGTTTTCGATCAGCTTCTTCAGAATGTGGAAAGTGTGCTCCTGCAGATCCACCTTCTTGCTCGCGTTCGTCTTCATGCGCTCTAGCAGCAGCTCGAAGATGGGCGCGTGCCCCTTGGCGGCGGCGCGGTAGATGGGCAGCACCTTGGTGATTTCGGCGGCCCAGGGGTCGGCGCCCCGGTCGAGGAACAGCCGCGTCAGGTCCTCGTCGCTGGAGTCCACGGCGTGGAAGAGGAGCGACTTGGAGCCCAGGCGGCAGTTGGCGGAGTTCTTCGGCATAAAGTCCCTTATTTCCTTCGCGCCCTTGCGGAGGACGAGCAGATCCAAGAACCTGGAAAGCGCCGGTCGAGGCGGAGCGTCGCCGCGCCCCACGCCCATCAGGACGGCCGTCAGAGCCTGCTTCTTCCTCAGGACGTCCTCGCTGGCTTCGGACCCGACGGTCTCCTCCAGAGAGGCTCCAGCTGCCACTAGATTCCTGCAGAACTCGATGAGGAAGCCAGAGCGCGGCGCGCCGCTTCCCTCCGGCAGGTACCTGGCGGCGGTGGCCAGCGCAGTGAGGCCCGACCCGTTGTGAGCCTCCAAGTCGATGTTGTGCCAGTCGAGGAGGAGTTTCGCCGTCTTCTGCAGCGCCTCCTCGGGTTTGGCGTTCTTGTGGATGGCGAGAGTGATGATGTGCAGCGCGGTTTGCCCTTTGTTGTTGCGCGCGTTGACGTGCGCGCCGGCCTCCAGCAGCATCTTCACGGCCTCGTGCTGCGCCTCCTTCACGCCCGTCATGAGGGGCGTGTTGCCGTCGTGGTCGGGCGCGTCGAGCACGTCCGCGGAGGGCGAGTTGTCCAGCAGGACGCGCATGCACTTCAGCTTGCCCTTCTGCGCCGCGACGTGCAGGGACGTGACGATGTGGGCGGCCTGCGAGGGGAGGGGCTGGGGGCGCCGCACCTGGTCCTCCGAGAACCTCTGCACGAGCT
>NC_091569.1:37540003-37542503 GCF_042767895.1 Penaeus vannamei | reverse complement strand
CGACTGTAAAAGCGTAGATCGAAAATTCCCCGACCTTGACGAAGAGGCCGAGAGAGAGAGATCCGAGTCCGCCATCTTGGATGAGTTGGCCACGCACCCTCCGCGCCTCCGAAGAAAAAGTAAAATTCTGGAGATTCTTCCTCGAACGTTTTGATATAGATATTAGGAGAGGAAAATTTTTATAAAAAAGTACATCGGTAATCACGGACACTTCGTTTTTATCTTGTACGGAATAAGATTAAGAACGATTCATTTTTTTCCTTCAGGCTCGAAATTCATCGTCATTGGTTCGCCACACCCACTGTTCTCGTCACTAAGGCCTCAATTCCCTCTATATCTCCTTTCCTTCGCCATCGAGACGGGTCTAACAACCACAAAGCACTCCTAAACAAAACACACGAACAGCTGAGAGACTGACCGGATATCCGCCAATGCAGAAATCTGTTATATTCTCTCTCTCTCTCTCTCTGTGTCCGGACTCCAGCTGCCTCGCCCATCCGCCCCTCACGCCCGCACGCCCGCACGCCCGCCCTCGTCGACTCACCTGTCACAGCGGAATATGTGGGCGGGCATGGGGGTACGAGGGGCACCGGGGGGGGGGAGGGGGGGTAAGTGTCGTGTGGGCATACTAATCTTTGTGTTCAGGTCCTTTGTTCAGCTTCCGTTGAGGTGTTTCGTCAACTCTCAACCTCTATTTCGGACAAAGAACGACACAGGTCGAGCGAGATCGAACGAGCAAACTTTTCCAATTCTCTGTTTTTTTTTCTTCTCCTTTTTGGAAATCCGAATATTTATATTAACAAAAAACAATAGAGAGGGCCTTAGGTTTTTTTTCTTCTTCTTTAGCCTCGTTTATTTGCTGTGTCGCTATATCACTCTTTATTCCTTATCTTCGCACTCGCTCTTCGTACTATGATCACCTTTTCGCAGCGTGTCTATCCCCGTTTTCGTCCGTTTTTCCCGCTTTAACGATCATAAAAAAGACTTTTAAATAGCATTCCCTCCTCGTGACGTCATCAAAGATCAAGCACAGCTATGACCTCATCACGAAGCCATGTTGGAGAGAGAGAGAGAGTCCAACGCCATATTGCTTCTCCCTCTCACTCTCCTCCTCCTCCTTCGCCAAAGAGGGACTCCGAGACCGCGCACTCACGAGGTGGTGGAAAGAAGAAAGGAGGACGAGGAGGCCCGGGACTCGGAGGACGGACGGCGGAACAGGCTTCTCCTCCTTCCTCGTCGGGAGTCCTTCGGCGAGATCCAGGAAGAGAGGGAAAGGAGGCGGGCGCTGGGGTTCCTTCGTGCGCCGAAGAGCTGCCGGGTGCTCTTCGCGTTCGTGGCGCCGCGACTCGACTAAGAGGGCCGCGGGTTGGCCGCTGTCGGGACCGGACGCCGCACGAGCGCTGTTGCCAAATCGGGCTTCCTCTGGCCTGGCACTCGCTCTTCTGGAGGGGGTGTATGTGGCAACGCTGCTGCTGACACTGCTGACACTTCGTATACTTGCTGGTTTTCTGAGCAAGTGACATCAGCGCGATACAGGGGCATTGTAGCAGCCGCTGTTCTGCATGCTGTTCTTAATCCCCCTATTCAGTCTCTCGGGACAGAAGCCGTGACTCCGCGACGCACCTAAGCTGGAGACGGGGAGTTCGCACCAGGTTTTACAGGAGAATACGATCTCAGAGCGTGTGCACCTGGAGATGCACACACGGGCACGCACACGCTCGCTCGCACATGCAGTTATACACACACGAACGCGCTTCAGTACGTACGGACGCACACACGAGCGCGCTTCAATACGCACACACTATCGCACGAACACACCGCTATACGTACAGACACACAAACACAGTCACACTCACAAACACAAACACACACCCGCGCGAGCGAATCAATTACTCACAAACACCCGCACAAAACACACACAAACAAATACACATACATCCACAAACAAATACTCATAAAACACAAACATCCACAAACACATTAAGATAAACTCAAAACAAACAAATAAACAATAACAAAAATACAAACAAACAAATAAACAAATTAAAACAGACATAAACAAAAACAAACAATAATAAAACAAACAAACAAACAAGGCCATACACACAAATACAATGTCCAGTGCCAGTAGTTGTTAGAACAGCAACAATATAATATGTTAATGAAAATAATTCTAAAGTATAATGAGAATTTACCAAACTCCATTCTGCGCTTTGCTCTGACACTGAACTTCTTAATCTTGGAGATGGAGAAGGAGAAAGAGAAGGAGAAGGAGAAAGAGAAAGGGGGAGATGAAGAGAGTAGGAAAGGAAGAGAAGGAGAAAGGGGGAATGAAGAGAGTAAGAAAAGAAAGAGAAGGAGAAATGGGGAGGAGATGAAAAGAGTAGGAAAGGAAGAGAAAGAGAAAGGGGGAGATGAAGAGAGTAAGAAAAGAAAGAGAAGAAGAGGAGAAGGAGAAATAGGGAGGAGATGAAGAGAGTAGGAAAGGAAGAGGAGAAAG
>NC_091569.1:37515003-37520003 GCF_042767895.1 Penaeus vannamei | reverse complement strand
ATCTTTAATTCCCTCTCCTACCCTCCTTCCCTTTCTTCTCCCCTCCTTTTCTCTCCTCTCCTCTCCTCCTCCTCCTCCTTCTACGTCACGCCTGGGCAGCTGAGCGGGTAAACTGTAGCTCACAGACCGTGCCAAGCTGTGTACTACACGGCCGGACACCCACATGTACGTTTCTGTGTGTGTGTATGCGTGCGTGTGTGTGTGTGTGTGTGTGTGTGTGTGTGTGTGTGTGCGTGCGTGCGTGCGTGTGTGTGTGTGTGTGTGTGTGTGTGTGTGTGTGTGTGTGTGTGTGTGTGTGTGTGTGTGTGTGTGTGTGTGTGTGTGTGTGTGTGTGTGTGTGTGTGTTTGATGTGTGAGAGAGTCGGAGAGAGAGAGAGAGACGTGAGAGAGACGAGAGAGAGAGAGAGAGAGAGAGAGAGAGAGAGAGAGAGAGAGAGAGAGAGAGAAAGAGAGAGAGAGAGAGAGAGAGAGAGAGAGAGAGAGAGAGAGAGATAATGTGTGTGCGTGTGTGCAAATGCATTTGATGGGCGCACGGCTGTCTGTTTGTGCAGGTGCTTATGTGTGTGTGTGAGAATTTTTAAGGTTACATAATAGTGTAAGAGCACGTGTGTGTGTTTTTGTGTGAATGAGTGTATGTCTGTGTGTCTGTGTGAGTGCCCATGAGCCTGAATATGTCTGAGTACATGAGTATTTGTACTATTATGTGAATATGGTATGTACGCGTGCGTGTATGAGTGTATGTGAGTGTGTGTGTGCATGTGTGTGTGTGTGTATGTGTGTGTGTGTGTGTGTAGAGAGAGAGAGAGAGAGAGAGAGAGAGAGAGAGAGAGAGAGAGAGAGAGAGAGGAGAGAGAGAGAGAGAGAGAGAGGAGAGAGAGAGAGAGAGAGAGAGATAGATAGATAGATAGAGAGAGAGAGAGAGAGAGAGAGTCTGTGTGCGTGTGCGTGTATGGTCATGAGTGTGCGTATATCTCTGTGTATGTGTTCATCGGCGTAACGCGGTACCGTCGGCTGTGACGGAGAGCGTGACGTGAAAATGGTAAGAGAAGGGGGGTGGGGTGGGGTGGGGTGGGGGAGGGGCAGCGGTGCGTGGTACATCCGCTCGTCCATTTCTGGAGGGAGGGGGGGGGGGTGTCACGGGCGGCTAACCCCCGCCCACACACTCACAACCTCATACCTCACAATCAGTATCTTTTCGCTAGCACCCTTAATGATAATAATCCATCATAATTAACCTCATTTTTTTCAAAACATCATTATGTAGTTTCCTCATATTTCTAAACCTCACAATTCGATCTCCTTCTTTCTCATGACTCTCAACCCTTTTAAGAGACTCATAAACTCATATACTTCCTTTACCATCCTCACACTTCCTCCTCTAATACTACCCTTACACTTCACCCTTATACCCTTTCCTCACACTTCATCCACCCCTTCTATCCTCACACTTCATCCTCACACATCCCCCTTCCACAACACCCTCACACTTCACCTCCTTTCCTTCATTCATACCACCCTCACACTTCCCCCTCCCACTCCGCCCCCTACCACCCTCATACTTCCATCCCTCACTCCGCTCCCTCATACTACCCTCACACTTCCCACTCCCACTCCATTCCCTTATACTACCCTCACTCTTCCCCTACACTTCACCCCCTCATACCACCCTCCCCTCCACCCCCTCATACTTCACCCTTCCACTCCGCCCCCTCACACCCCCTCCCACCCACCCCCTCATACCACCCTCCCACCCCACCCCCTCATACCACCCTCCAATCCCCACCCCCTCATACCACCCTCCCAACCCCCCCTCATACCACCCCCCACCCCATCCCCCTCATACCACCCTCCCCCATACCCCCCTCATCCCCACCCTCAACCCCCTCATACCACCCTCCCACCCCACCCCCTCATACCACCCTCCCATTCCACCCTCCCCATCCCACCCCCTCATCCCACCCTCATACCACCCCACCCCCTCATACCACCCTCCCCCACCCTCACCCCCCTCCCTCCCACCCTCACCCCTCACCCCACCCTCCCACCCCACCCCCTCACCCCATCCTCCCACCCACCCCCTCATCCCACCCCTCCCATCCCACCCCTCACCCTCACCCCCACCCCACCTCCTCATACCCCCTCATACTACCTCCCACCCACCCCCTCATACCCATCCCTCATCCCACCACGCCCGCTCACACCAACCTCATACCACTTTCCACCCCCCTTCATCCCAGCCCCTCATACTCACCCTCATTCACGCCCTCATTCCACCCTCCACCCACCCCCCTTCATCACCACCCTCATACCTCACCCACCCCTCATCCCCACCCCACCCCCTCATCCCCACCCTCACCTCCCCCCTCATTCCACCCTTTTTCCACGCCGCATTCCACCCCACCCCACTCCTTACCACCCTCCCACTTCCCCCTCCCAACTCCACCTCATCTGCCACCCTTTTCACCTTACCCTCATCCCACCCCTCTGCCACCCCACCCCCTCACAACCTTCATCCACACCTCACACCTCATCCCACCCTCATACCTCACCCTCATTCACGCCCGCATTCCACCACGCGCCATCTGCAGCGTGATAACAGGATCGAGCAAGTCCGAAAAATAATGTGAAGAAAAGATGCTTGTTCGACGCCCACGGCAAGGTAAACCGCCCAGCCCTTCCTTTCTTCTTCTCCCTCCCACCCCCGCTCCTTCCTTTTCTCTCTCTCATTTTCTTCCCTCATTCTCTTCTTCCCTCCTTACTTCCTTCCTTCTTTCTTCCTTTTTTCCCTTTTCCCTTCTTTCCCCCCCCCTTTCTTCCTTTATTTTATCTTTCCTTCTTTCTTCCTTTATTCTAGCTTTCCTTCTTCCTTCTTTCTTCCTTTCTTTTCTCCTTCCTTCTCTCTCCCCTTCTTCCTTCTCTCTTTCTTTCTTTTTTCTATATTTCCTTATTCCTTCTTTCTTCCTTTCTTTTCTCCTTCCTTCTCTCTTTCATCCTTTATTCTATCTTTCCTTCTCTCTTCCCATCATCCTTCTTTCTTTATTCCTTTATTTCATCTTTCCTTCTTCCTTTTTTCTTCCTTTCTATTCTCCTTCCTTCTCTCTTTCTTCCTTCTTTCTTCCTTTCTTTCTCCCTTCCTTCTTTCTTTCTTCCTTTCTTCCCTTCATCCTTCTCTCCTTCCCATTGTTCACTCCTTTCTCCTTTCTTCCCTCTATTCGTTCTAACGTTCTCTCCTTTCCATCGTTCTCTTCTTCCTTCCTTCCTTCCTTCTCAATTTCCTCCTTTCTTCCTTCTCCCCCTTCCACTGTTCTCTCCTTTCTTTGTTCGATCGTTCTCATCTCTATCGTTCTCTCCTTTCCTTCTGTCTTCCTTCCAATATTTCTCTCCTTTTCCCATTTCTCTCTTTTTTTTCCTTTTTCTTTCCACTCTTTCACTTTTCCATAATTCTCTTTTCCCTCCTTTATTCCCCTTCCTTCTATCCCTCTTTTTTTCTTTCTTCCTTTCTCCTTTCCTCTTTCTCTTCCTCTTCCCTCCATCCTTCTCCCTTCTACCCATTACCTATCCCTCCTTTATTCCCTCCTCCTCTTTCCCTTTTCCCTCCTTCGTTTCTTCTCTCTTTCCTTTTCCCACTTTCTTTCTTTCTTCGTCCTCTTTCTTCTTACCCTTTCTCTTTCTCCTCCTTCATCATTATGTACTCTCCTCCCTTTTCCTCTTTTCTCTTCTCCTTTCTTCTTTCAGTTAATTATCCCTTTCTTCCTATTTCCCTTTAACGGAATCTTCCTCCTTCCCTTGTTACTATTGATCTATCCCTTCTCCCCTTTCTCTTTCCCTTCTCCTTATCCCCTCTTTTACCTTCTTCCTGCCTTTCCCTTCTCTTCCATCAATCTCCTTTCTTCTTCTTCTCCTTTTCTCTCTTTCCCTTCCCCTTGTTCCCTTCCTTTACATCTTCTTCTTCTTCTTCTTCTTCTCTTCACATCAATCTCTTTTCTTCTCCTTCTCTTTTTCTCCCTTCCCTTCTCTTCCATTCTTCTGCATCTCCTTTCTTCTTCCTCTCCTTTTCTCCCTTTCCCTTCTTCCTCTTCTCCTTCCACCCCTCTCATTTCCCTATCTTCCCTACGTCTCCTCCAGCACCCTCCCTCTCCCTCTACCTCCTACGCCCCCGCCTGACCCGGTCCAGCGTAAAACGTGGACAAGGAAAACCCCGTTATAAAGAACCACTTCCTTCTCTTTATCGTAGCAGTTGTTAAGTTGTTGTTTTTTCTTTGTTTATTTATTTATTTTATTGTATTTTTTAATGTTTTTCCTCTTTTCTACCGATAAAGGGGAGGGTAAAAGGGAGTTGAATAGCGTTAGACTATCCTTAAAGGAGGGAAAGGAAGGGAGGAGAGGGAGAGGGGAAGACTTACGGCGTATTGCAAGCGACAACGCGTTTTCGAAGCAGGGAGGCAGGGAGGGGGAGGTCATGCAGGAAGGAGGAAGGAGGGTGGGAGGAGGAGGTGGAGGAGGTGGAAGGGTCAGCTAGGAAGGAGGAAGAAGGGAGGAGAAATGGAAATAGGAGATGTCGGATCATCAGAAGGAGGAGGAAGGAAGGAAGAAGAAAAAGTCAGCCAAGGGAGGAGGAGGAGAGATCTAGGAGGAAGGAGGAAATGGGAAGGGTCAGCTAGGAAGGAAGGAAGGAAGGGTTGGAGGAGGAGGTGGAGGAAGGAGGAGGCAGGAGAGTGAGGAGGCGGGAGGGGTCAGCCGGGAAGGAGGAGGAAGGAGAGGTGGAGGAGAGGAGGAGTGGAATTGGGGGAAAGGATAAACCAGAAAGGAGGAGGGCAGGAAGAGGTGGGAGGAAGGAAGGAAGTGAGAAATTCAGAGAGAGGAAGGAGGAGGAAGAGGAGCAAGGAAAAGAGGGTCAGCCAGGAAGGAGGAAGGAGGGTGGGAGAGAGGGAGGAAAGGGGAAAGGAAGGAAGGAGGGTGAAGTGGACGAAGAGGAGGAGGAGGAAGTGGAGGGAAGGGGG
>NC_091569.1:37497503-37507503 GCF_042767895.1 Penaeus vannamei | reverse complement strand
TCTCCTCCTGCTCTTCATCTTTCTTTCTCTTCTTCTTCTTCTTCTTCGCTCTCTCTCCTCCTGCTCTTCATCTTTCTTTCTCTTCTTCTTCTTCTTCTTCTTCGCTCTCTCTCCTCCTGCTCTTCATCTTTCTTTCTCTTCTTCTTCTTCTTCTTCGCTCTCTCTCCTCCTGCTCTTCATCTTTCTTTCTCTTCTTCTTCTTCTTCTGCCTCCTCCTCCTGCTCTTCATCTTTCTTTTTCTCTTATTTCTTCTCTCTTCTTCTTCTTCTTCTTCTTCGCTCTCTCTCCTCCTCCTGCTCTTCATCTTTCTTCTTTCTTCTTTCTTTCTCTCTCTCTCTTTCTTCTTTCTTCTTCGCTCTTCTCTCCCTCCCTCTTCTGCTCTTCTTATCTTTCTTTCTCTTCTTCTTCTTCTTCGCTCTCTCTCTCCTCCTGCTCTTCATCTTTCTTTCTCTTTCTTTCTTTTTCTTCTTCTCTCTTCGCTCTCTCCACCTGCTCTTCATCTTTCTTTCTTTCTTCTTCTTCTTCTTCTTCTTCTTCGCTCTCTCTCCTCCTGCTCTCTTCATCTTTTCTTTTTCTCTTTCTTCTTTTCTCTCTTCTTCTTCTTCTGCTCTCTCTCCTCCCTTCTCTTCATCTTTCTTTCTCTTTCTTACTTCTTCTTCTTCGTCTCTCTCTCCTCCTGGCTCTTCATCTTTCTTTCTCTTCTTCTCTCTTCTTCTTCGTCTTCTTCTTCGCTCTCTCTCCTCCTGCTCTTCATCTTTCTTTCTCTTCTTCTTCTTCTTCTTCTTCTTCTTCTTCTTCTTCTTCGCTCTCTCTCCTCCTGCTCTTCATCTTTCTTTCTCTTCTTCTTCTTCTTCTTCTTCTTCGCTCTCTCCTCCTGTTCTCTTCATCTTTTCTTTCTTCTTTTCCTCTTTCTCTTCTCCTTCTTCTTCTTCTTCGCTCTCTCTCCTCCTTCTCTTCATCTTTCTTTCTCTTCTTCTTCTTCGCTCTCTCTCCTCCTGCTCTTCATCTTTCTTTCTCTTCTTCTTCTTCTTCGTCTTCTTCTTCGCTCTCTCTCCTCCTGCTTTCTTTCATCTTTCTTCTTCCCTTCTTCTTCTTCATCACTTCCTAAATCTTCGCTCTCTCTCCTCCTGCTCTTCATCTTTTCTTTCTCTTCTTCTTCCCTCCTTCTTCTTCGCTCTCTCTCCTCCTGCTTCTTCATCTTTCTTTCTTTCTTTCTTCTTCTTTCTTTCTTCTTCAGCTCTCTCTCCTCCTGTCTCTTCTATCAATTTTTTCTCTCTTCCTTCTTATCCTCTTCGCTCTCTCTCCTCATGCTCTAAATTTAGCTCTATGTGTCTGCATCCTTGTCTGTCTGTCTGTTTGTTTGTCTGTTTGTCTTCTTGCAAATTCTCTCCTCCTGCTCTTCATCTTTCTTTCTCTTCTTCTTCTTCTTCTTCGCTCTCTCTCCTCCTGCTCTTCATCTCTCCTCCTGCTCTTCATCTTTCTTTCTCTTCTTCTTCTTCTTCTTCTTCTTCTCTTCTGCCTTCTCTCCTCCTTCTTCTACATCTTTCTTTCTCCTTCCTTCTCTTCTTCTTCTGCCTTCTCCTCCTGCTCTTTCATCTTCTTCTTTCTTCTTCTTCTTCTTCTTCTTTCGCTCTCTCTCCTCCCTGCTCTTCATTCCTTCCCTGTTTTCATCTCTTCTTTCTTTCTCTTCTTCTTCTTCTTCTTCTTCTTCGCTTTCTCTCCCCCTTCACTTCATCTTTTTTTCTCTTCTTCTTCTTCTTCTTCTTCGCTCTCTCTCCTCCTTCTCTTCATCTTTCTTTCTCTTCTTCTTCTTCTTCGTCTTCTTCGCTCTCTCTCCTCCTGCTCTTCATCTCTCCTCCTGCTCTTCATCTTTCTTTCTCTTCTTCTTCTTCTTCTTTGCTCTCTCTCCTCCTGCTCTTCATCTTTCTTTCCCTTCTTCTTCTTCTTCTTCTTCGCCTTCTCCTCCTGCTCTTCTTCATCTTCTTTCTCTTCTTCTTCTTCTTCTTTCTTCTTCTTCTGCTCTCTCTCCTCCTGCTCTTCATCTTTCTTTCTCTTCTTCTTCTTCTTCTTCTTCGCTCTCTCTCCTCCTGCTCTTCATCTTTCTTTCTCTTCTTCTTCACTCTCTATCTTTGTCTGCCTGCCTGCTTCCTTCAGTCTGCATATCTATCTGTCTGTCTATCTGTAAGCCTCTCTCTCTCTCTCTCTGTGTGTGTGTGTGTGTGTGTGTGTGTGTGTGTGTGTGTGTGTGTGTGTGTGTGTGTGTGTGTGTGTGTGTGTGTGTTTCTCTGTCTGTCTCTGTCTCTCACTCACTCACTCTTTCTCTCTCTCTCTCTCTCTCTCTCCCTTTCTTTTTTAATTTCTCTCTCTCTCTCTCTCTCTCTCTCTCTCTCTCTCTCTCTCTCTCTCTCTTTCTCTCTCTCTTTCTCTCTCTCCCTCCCTCCCTCCCTCCCTCCCTCCTTCTCTCCCCCTCCACCTCCCTGGCTACCTTCCCTCCTTTCCTCCCTACCCTCCCTCCCTCCCTACCCTCCCTCCCTCCCCTCCCTCCCTCCCTCTCCTCCCTCCCTTCTCTCCCTACCCTCCTACACTCCCTCCCTCCTTCCCTCCCTTTCCTCCCTACCCTCCCTCCCTCCCTACCCTCCCCTACCCTACCCTCCTTCTCTCCCTCCCTCCCTCCCTCCCTCCCTACCACCCTTTCCTCCTTCCCTCCTTTCGTCCCTCCCTCCTAAAATACGTCAGGTCACGAGTGCCAGTGCCGTTTATGTCGAGTTCCCTCCCAGTGCCAGGTCAGAGGAACACGACCCTGGCAAATGAACCGTGAGACACAAGAAAAATATTTTTCGTGTTCCCTTTTTTCTTTTCTTGTTATTGTTGTTATTGTTATTATTATCATTATTATTTTATTGTTATTGTTGTTATTATTATTATTGTTTTATTATTGTTATTATTATTATTATTTTATTGTTGTTCTTGTTATTACTATTATCACTGTTATTTTTTTTTATTATCATTGTTATTATTTTTATTATTATTATTATTATTGTCATTATTATTATTGTTATAGTTGTTGTTATCATTGTTGTTGTTGTTTTTATTATTATTTCATTATTATTATTGTTATTATTATGATGATTATTATTATTGTTGTTGTTATTATTATCATAGTCATCATTATTATTATTATCATCATCATCATTATTATTATTATTATTATTATTATTATTATTATTATTATTATTATTATTATTATTATTATTATTATTATTATTATTATTATTATTATCATCATCATTACTATTATTATTATTATTATTATTACTATTAGATTATGATGATCATCATTGATATCAAAACTGTGTATGAGGAACACAGTTATCGCTGGTTTATAAGTGTATTATTGAAAATTACACCAAAAAATATATATTAGAATTTTTAAGGGTTTATCCCTGTATAACTTGCATCAAGATATGTATAATCAATAACACATTGGATAAAGTATAAGTCTGCCCTTATTTACTTCTACTTTCGTGTGCTCTCAGTGTAGATATATATATATATATATATATATATATATATATATATATATATATATATATATATATGGATATATATATATATATGGATATATGTATATATATATATGGATATATATATATATATATATATATATATATATATATATATATATATATATTTTTTTTTTTTTCATTCTTTTCTTTCTTTCTTTCTTTCTTTCTCTCTTTCTTTCTTTCTTTCTTTCTTTTTTATATATATATTTTTTTAGTTCCATTTTTGTCTCGTGAAGGTTCAGCTCACACAAGTATCGTAAATTCTTTTCTTGTTGACACTTAGGCCTATATTTCTTCTTCCTTGGTGACCGCTGTCTTGATGACGAAATCTGATTTTTTTAGAAACTAAAAATAGTGTTTAGTCTTTTGTAGTTTTAATAGTGTTTTTTATAGTTAATTAGTGTTTAGTCTTTTGTAGTAGTATTAGTATTTTTTGTGTAATTATTGTTATTCATTTATTTGGTTATTTTTTTATTAATTATTATCAACATTGTTGTTGTTGTTGTTGTTGTTGTTATTATTATTATTATATATTATTATTATTATAATTGTTATTATTATTATTATAACTATTATTTTCATCATCATCGTTATGATTATTATTATCATCATCACTGTTATAATCATTATTATTATTGTTATCATTATCATTATTATTATTATTATTATTATTATTATTATTATTATTATTATTATTATTATTATTATTATTATTATTATTATTATTATTATTTCATTATTGCCATTATTAGTATTATAATTTTTATCATCATTATTATCACCATTGTTATTAATTGTAATCGTAGTAGTAGTATCATTTTTATTATTTTTTATTGTTGTTGTTATTTATATCAACATTATTATCATCATAATCTTATTGCAGTTAATTATTAGTGTTATCATTAGTATTACTATCACTATTATTGTTATCATTTCATTATTATTGTTATCATTATTACCATTATCTTTGTTATTATAATTATCATTATCATTTTATCATCATTATTGTCATCATTATTATTGTTATTTGTAATCGTAATAGTAGTATCATTGTTATTATTTACTGTTGTTGTTGTTGTTTAACATCATTTTTATCATTATAACTGCTCGAAAACATTTTTTAAAATTTAATTCTCTACTTCTGTCATTTGACTTTCGAGATATAGATTGGCAGATATGGAAATAGATAGATAGACAAACAGATAAATAGATGATAGATAGATAGATAGATAGATAGATAAATGGATAGATATACAGACAGATAGATAGATAGATAGATAAATAAATAGATAGATAAATAGATAGATAGAATCTCGAGATGCATATTCATAAATATAGAGTGAGATAGAGCGTCCTGCCTTCCCCTCCCCTCCTCCCCCCTTCTGACACCCTCCCCTGTCTCATAGTCTCACCTTTCAGCCTCCCCTCCACCTACTACTACCCTTTCACCTGTCCCCACCCCCTCCTCCCTCCTTCCACCTAGTCTCACCTTTTCTCCCTCCCTCCCTCTAACCCTCTTTCCCCTCCTCCTATCTCCTTACCCCCTCCACCTTCCCCTCCTCCCCACACTCCCCTCCTACTACCCCCTCCCCCCCCACCCTCTTTCCCCTTCTGTCCCCACTTCCACCTATCTCCTCCTCCTACCCTCTTTCCCCCCTCCACCCTTCCTTCCCCTCCGCTCGCCCAGGTGGAGCTCCCTCATGGCGTGACGCGAAGGTCGCCCCCCCCCCACTACACCAGCTGTGGTTGGTCGGTCGCGCATGATGTCAATATCGCGTCCACCATCTTATTGCACGAACCAGCTGGCTCCGCCCACTCCCCCTGCCGTTCATGCATTTTGGTGTGCGTGCGTGCGTGCGTGCGTAAATAAACATGCGTTTTTTTGTTTGTTTGTTTGTTTGTGTGTTCATCTGTTCATTCATTCATACATGCAGAAATACATGCATAGATGTATACATATATACATACATACATATATATACATACATACATACACGTATACACACATACATACATACACGTATACACACATACATACATACACGTATACACACATACATACATACACGTATACACACACACATACATACATACATACATACTTACATACATACATACATACATACATACATACATACGTACATACATACATACATACATATACTTATTGATAACTAGAATACGGATTAATTCTTCTTAATGGAACGGGGGAATGGTGTGTGGGTGGGTGGGGGGGGGGTGGATAAACATACATGCATATATTAAGGTAGATAGATACATGCACACACACATACGCAGACTTATTAACGCACGCACACATATTGAGGCACGCAAGTTCTCTTTCTTTCTCTCTTTTTCTCTCTCTTTCCCTCTGTCTTTCTCTGTCTCTGTCTGCCTGTCTCTCTGTCTATCTGTCTGTCTCTGTCTCTGTCTGTCTCTCTCTTTCTCTCTCTTTCTCTGTCTGTCTGTCTCTGTCTGTCTGTCTCTCTCTCTCTCTCTCTCTCTCTCTCTCTCTCTCTCTCTCTCTCTCTCTCTCTCTCTCTCTCTCTCTCTCTCTCTCTCTCTCTCTCTCTCTCTCTCTCTCTCTCTCTCTATCTATCTATCTATCTCTATCTCTATCTCTCTTTCTTTCACACATGCACACACAAAAAACACGAACACAAACAAACAAACGAGACAAACACACATACACACACACATAAAAACAAACACACGCAAATACACACACAAACACCCAAGCACTCCCACACACTCCCACAAACGTAACACCACCCCCCCCCCCCGCCGACACCCTCCCCCACACACACACACACATTGCTTACACGATCGAGCTGACAAATGGACCGTAAACATGAGATGTTAACTATTAGAGCAGACAACATGAGGTTCGAGGAGGGGGGGGAGGGGGGTATCTCCATTAATGGGGAAAATAAGGGGGAGAGGGGGACTTAAAAAAAAAAAGAGATGGGAGAGATAATATAAAAACAAATAGGAGGATGAGGAGAGGGGGGAGAGAGGAGGGGAAAACGAGATAAGGGGGAAAGGGGGAGAGGGAAAGAGGGAAGAGGGGAGAGAGGGAGAAGAGGGGAGGGGGGGAAGAAGAGGAGGGAGAGGGGGAGTGGGAGGAGGGGGGAGGGGGAAGAAGAGGAGGAGGGGGGAGGGGGATGGGGGAGAGGGGAGAGGGGGAGGGAGGTTAATGTGAGGATCAAGTGGGTAGCGGAAGGGGATTAGGAGGAAGGGGGAATAAAGGAAAGGGGGAAAGAAGCAGGGGAGAGAGAAGACTTAAATTGTCCGTTTTACGCTTGTGAAACCCGGATGGAGGGGAGAAGGAGGAAGAAGGGTGGAAAGAAGAGGAAGAGGAAGAAGAAGGAAGAGAGGTAGGAAGAGGAAGGGAGAGGAGGAAGAACAGAGGAAAGAAGAGGAAGAAAGAAGGAAGACGAATAGAAAGAGGAAGGAGAAGGGAGAGGGAAGAAGAGGAGGGAAGAAAGAAGGGAGAGAGGAAGGAAGAGGAAGAGAGAAGGAGGAGAAGAAGAAAGAAGAGGGGAAGAAGAAAGAAAGAAAAAAAGAAGAGAGGAAAAACAGCATAAGAAAATAAAAATAAGAGAATGGAACTTGAAGGGTATAAGGTAAAACGGAGGGGAGGGGAGAGGGGAGAGAGGGGAGAGAGGGGGAGAGGGGAGAGAGGGGAGTGGGGGGGAGGGGGGGGGAGGGGGACACCGCCCATCCGTCGACCCCAAACGCATCCGGTCAGGGGGCGTGGTCATCTCCCCATCCGGTCAGGGGGCGTGGTCATCTCCCCTTACCTGTGTTCGTGTCACCTGCGTGTCCTTTCATCAGCGGATTAACCTCTCCCTCCCTCTCTTTCTCTCCCTTTTTCTCGTCTATATATTTTCTTTTATTCGTTTCTCTCTGGTCCTATATTTAGTCGTTTCTCTCTCGTCCTCCCTTTATTTGTTAATCTTTCGTTTTCTCTTTATTCGTGTATCTCTTTTCCCTCCTTTATTCGTGTCTCTCTCGTCCTTCCTTTATTCGTTGTCTCTCTCGTCCTCCGTTTATTCATTTATCTTTCGCTCTTCCTTTATTCGTTTCCCTCCTTTATTTTCCTCTCTCTCTCATTTTATTCCCCACCTCTCTTTCTCTCTATTCCATTCTCTTTCATCCTCCTTTTATTCTTCTCTCTCTCCTTCCTTTTATTTCCGCTTCTCTCTCATCCTACCGTGTTCCCCTTCTCTCTCCCTCCCTCTCTATTTCCTCCCCTCTCCCGCCCTTTATTCCTCCTCCTCTCCCTCCTTCCTTTTATATTTTCTCTCTTATGTTCTTCCTTCTCTCTCCTCCTCTCTATCCTTTTATTCCATTTTCTCTCGCCTTCCCTTTATTCCTCTCTCTCTCTCTCTCTCTCTCTCTCTCTCTCTCTCTCTCTCTCTCTGCTCTCTCTCTCTCTCTCTCTCTCTCTCTCTCTCTCTCTCTCTCTCTCTCTCTCTGTCTCTCTCTCTCTCTCTCCCTCCCTCCCTCCCTCCCTCCCTCCCTCCCTCCCTCCCTCCCTCCCTCCCTCCCTCTCTCTCAGCTCTCTCCCTCCCTCCCCCTCTCCCTCTCCCTCTCCCTCTCCCTCTCTCTCTCTCTCTCTCTCTCTCTCTCTCTCTCTCTCTCTCTCTCTCTCTCTCTCTCTCTCTCTCTCTCTCTCTCTCTCTCTCTCCCTCCCTCCCTCCCTCTCTCCTCCCTCCCTCCACTCCCTCTCCTCCCTCCTCCCCTCCCTCCCTCCCTCCCCTCTCTCTCGCTCTCTCCCTCCCTCCCTCTCTCCCTCCCCCCCTCTCCCTCTCCCTCTACTCTCTCTCCCTCTTTCTCTCTCTCTCTCTCTCTCTCTCTCTCTCTCTCTCTCTCTCTCTCTCTCTCTCTCTCTCTCTCTCTCTCTCTCTCTCTCTCTCTCTCTCTCCCCTTTTTATTCCCTTATCTCCCGTCTTTTGTTTCCACGCTGTCTCGGCCTATTTCCCCCTATTCCCTCTTTTTATTCCCACTCTTCCTTCCCTTTTCCCTCTCTCTCCCTCCCAATCCCTCACTTTTCCTCCTTAATCCCACTTTCTCCCTCCCTCATTTTTCCTTCTTTTCTTCCCCCTCTTTTATCGCTCTTCCTTCCTTATCCCCTCTCACCCCTCTCTCCCCCTTCTCCCCTCCCCCCTTCTCCCTTCGTCTCTTACCCCCTCCCCCTACACCTACACATGACAGCTGGCATAATTATGTGATTAAAGTGTTCTATGTTCTTGCTTCTGTTCATGTAGTTACTTGCTGTTCAATTTTTATTCTTTTTTTTTACTTTGTTTTGCCTTTTTTACGTTTTTTTGCTTTGTTTTACTTTTTATTTATCTATTTTTTTCCTTTACTTTATTTTGCTTTTTTTTAACCTTTTTTACGTGTTTTACTTTATTTTACTTTTTATTTATATATTACATTTTTTTGTTGGTTGGATTTTTAAAAATAAATTTAATTAACAAGCTCAATTAATTAGTTAGTGCATGAAGACATATCCATATGTACACTAACATACATGCGTTCGAACATGATTCTGATAGATATCTTTATATTCAAAAGAAATTGTAGAAAAGGATTTTTTTTTCTTTTTATGGTACCCTCTTTCTCTTTCTTTTTCATTTTTCTTTTCATATTTTTTTTCATTTCTTTTACTATCCATTCTACCTTCTCTCTTTCCTTCTTCGTTACAACCCTTCCTTTACATTCTCTTCTATTGATTATCATTTTCTTCTACTTATTATCATTCGTTCTTTGATTTCCATTTTTATTTGCAGTTCTTCCTTCATCTATCTCTCTACCTCTTTCTCTCTTGTAATTCTCACTTCCCGCTTCTTAAAAGCTGTCTTTCTCTCTTCGTCTTTCTTTTCTTCCTTCTCTCTCTCCCTTTCTCCTTCCTGCTCTCCCTTCTCTTCCTCTCCTCTCTCTGCCTCCTCTTTCTCCTTCTCTCCTTACCTTCCCTCTTCTTCCTCCTTCTCTCCCTCCTGTATCTCTTTCTTCTCCTTCTCGTCCTCCTTCTCTCCCTCCTGTACATCTTTCTTTCCCTTCTCTCCCTCATTTTCTCCCTTCTTTTCCTTCCTCTCACCCTTCTTCGCTCCCTTCTTCCTCCATCCTTCTCTCCCTCTCCTTTCTCAGAGTCTCTCTTTGAATCCTTCCATTTCCTCTTCCTTACCTGACTTCATTATCAAAATTGTTTTTTTCTTACCCAGAATATCCTTACCTCACCCTCCACCTTCCAAACCCGACCTCACCCTCCACCCTCATCCTTCACCCTCCAAACCCTACCTTATCCTCCACCTTCCACCCTTCAAATACTACCTCGCCCTCCACCCTCCACTCTCCAATCCCTACCTCGCCCTCCTGCAACCCCTACCTCACCCTCCAGACCCTACCTCACCCTCCACCTTCCAAAC